>NC_142740.1:27177699-27242699 GCF_051943395.1 Hippocampus bargibanti | reverse complement strand
TATAAATGAAATGTATTATTTATATTATTATTTATTATTATTTATTATTATTTATTATTATTATTATTAGTATTATTATTATCTGATTGTTCATTGATTTTTCTTGAATGAAATGAACACACGTTTCTATTTTCCTTATCTCAGATGACGCAGTGTTCATGGACGGCGAAGACGAGCGGCAGGAGTACGTCCTCAACGACGTTGGGACCATCTATTACGGCACGCAAGATCAAATCGCCGTCCGCACGTGGGACTACGGACAGGTGTGGAATATGTGATCAATGATTTCAAGCGCACGTTGACAGATTTTGCTCACGTTTTGGTTTTCAGTTTGACGAGGGCATATTGGATGCGTGTCTGTTCGTCCTGGAAAAGAGTGGAACTCCGCCATCTGGGTGGGGGGATCCTGTCAATGTGGTGCGAGTCGTGTCAGGCATGGTGAGAAATTGGCATCTTTTGGATCAGTACGTTCGAGTTCTTCTGTTCACATTGGGGTCAATTTGACCTCACTCACTAATGGTTATTGTTTAAGAAAAAAACAACAATATTTATTCAATTATTTGTTAATCTGTTCATTCATTCATTCATTCATTCATTCATTCGTTCATTATTTCTTTCATTCATTCATTTATTCATTCATTTGTCCGTTCATTCTGCTATTTATTTATTTATTTATTTATTTATTTATTTAATTATTTATTCGTGTGTATTTATTAGTGTATTTATTCATGGATGTATTTGTATTTTTAGTTGTATTTATTTATGTCTTATTTACGTGTTTTATTTTTATTTTTATTTTTATTTATGTATTTATTTTTACTTTTATTTTACTTTTACTTGTATTTATTTTTATTTATTTATGGATTTATTTTTACTTTTATTTTACTTTTACTTGTATTTATTTTTACTTATTTATGTATTTATTTTTACTTTTATTTTAATTTTAATTTTACCTTTACTTTTATTTATTTATTGTTAACGTATTTATTTATTTATTTATTTATTTATTTATTTATGTGTATTTATTTGTGTATTTATTTATTGATGTATTTATATTTGTATTTTTAGTTGTATTTATTTATGTATTATTTATGTATTTTATTTTTATGTATGTATTTATTTTTAGTTTTCTTTTACTTTTACTTGTATTTTTTTTAAAAATGTTTTATATATTTATTTTTACTTTTATTTTAATTTTACTTTTACCTTTACTTTTTACCTTTTTATTTATTTTTATTTAGTTGTATTTGTGTTTACATTGCAATAAATTATTTACAATTCAATAAATGACATATTTTTAAAGGTTTTTCATACATAAGGTGCACCGCATTATAAGGGGCACCTTCAATGAATGACATATTTTAAAAATTGTCAGCTTTTGAAAAAAAAGGTGTGCCTTGTAGTGCAGAAAATACGATACATATGAATTCAAATAATTGTTGCTTTTTTGTCACAAGCATGTTAAAAATAATTTTAAATTGTCAGCGTAAAAAAAGGTAGAATGTGTCACTTTCAACCTCAAATACTTTGTTGTCTACAGATCAACTCTCGCGACGACGAGGGTGTTGTGGAAGGAAACTGGTCGGGGAATTACGACCAAGGAACGTCTCCAACTGTCTGGAGCGGAAGTATGGAAATACTGACGCAATACCACAAAAGCAACGGCACCCCCGTCAAATACGGCCAGTGTTGGATATTTGCCGGTATCGTCACCACAGGTGCGTTATCAGCCCTCACATAGTCGTCGTTTGCCATTTTTTTTGGGAGCGTGTTTAACTCATTCACTGCCTTTCTCGAATTTATTCGGGAATTGAAAATATGACATAAAGTGCAGTGAGGGGAGGAGGGGGTTTTAGCATTTGATAGACAGGCAGACAACAGAAAGAGAGTGAGAAAATGGAGAGAAAAGAGTGAAATTTGGACTCGTTTCAACTTTGATAGTTCAAAGGCAGAGCGTAGACTGCAAGGTTAAAATATCCCATCAATCAAGCTCCACAAATAACCCGCACAAGCCATCTGTACACTTGATGCAAAAAGCTATCAACCCAGTGAAACAGAACACAATTGATGAGGAACTAGATAAAATTATCGCAGAGAAAGCACCTACAAGGGATCATACCTCAAGATGGTGAAAGAAGGCTATGTTCCTCATCAAGTGTTTAATGCTGATGACTCCATTCCATCAAGCCATCGACCATCACAAAGGTAAATAAAACGACTTTATTATACTATACAGTTTATTTCTTTAAATATAATACCATATTTCTTTAATCATAATACCATAGCACATTTATTATACTTAAAATAAGGTATATTTTGTGTAGTTTTACGGCTTATTTAGTAGAAAATTGTGTTTTATAGGACCTTGGAACGGATTATTCTCATTTTAATGGTTTCCTATGGAAATTAATTTTTGGGATACACACTTTTCGTCTTACACACTCTAATTATCCAATTAAGTGCGTAAGCCAAGGTATCACTGTATTTGATTGACATTTTACGGTAGGGTCCGGATTTTTTTTTTTAGCTTTTTGATAAAAATGGGCATCAAACGCAGACCGAAATGAATTCATGAAATTTCTCAATTTGCTCAAGGTAATCTGAGATCCAAATAAATTGAGTCAGAATCAATTAGATTTGTGAGTCAAACTACTTTTTTTCCTCCAATTTCCAAGCAACGTCGCTTTCACCGAAGCTAATGTCGTAAGTTGTGTGTGCCGTGCAGTGTTACGATGTTTAGGCATCCCCAGCCGAACGGTGACCAATTACAGCTCGGCCCATGACACCGACGTCTCCTTGACAACCGATGTGTACCTGGACGAGGACCTGCAGCCCTTGGCTCATCTGAATTCGGATTCCGTCTGGTGTGTACGTTCGCTATCGCTATCTTCGCCGTTCTGTGTTGTTGTTACGCTTCTTACTCATCGGGACACATCAGTTCATCCAAGTGGAAATGGATGATTGCTGGATAGCCCCCCCCCCCCCCCCCAAAAAAAAAAAAAAAGATAGATGAATAAATATATCTTGGAAGGGGGAGAAAAAAAAAACGGGTGAGTGATATTGGCTTCATATCAGAATGATGACTTACATTCTGGTGTCATCATGGCAGAGTAGTTAAATTGAGTTCTGTGACTCGGTCGTGACTGCAATAAATTGATCCGTTCGCGTCTGGGGTGATGAACGTGCACCCCAAAAAAAGAAAAAAAAATAATAGTTCCATTAGCGTTGTCTAACCACAGCGCTGAAGTAAACAATAACAAATAAATCATACAAATATTGATGGTTGAATGCTATTAAGTTGGCCCGGACTGACTCTCGCATTCCAAGTTAATTAAATGTCCTCCTTCGTTTTAAACCTGATAACGCATTTATTTATTTATTTATTTATTTATTCACATTTTCTATTTATTTTTTTCGCTCACCGATGTATTTATTTTCATATTTATTCATTTACGTATTCATTTATTTATAATTTTTTTTGTTGATGTATTATTTTTATTTATTTGTTAACCAGTTTATTTAGTTAGTTATTTATTTACATTTGTAATAATAATAATAATAATAATAATAATAATAATAATACATTTTTTTTCTTAGCGCCTTTCAAAACTCTCAAGGACACTTTACAGTCAGGGGATAAGAACTTTTTAAATGTATTTAATAATAATAATAATAATAATAATAATAATAATAATAATAATAATAATAATAATATTTTTTTTTCTTAGCGCCTTTCAAAACTCTCAAGGACACTTTACAGTCACGGGATAAGAACTTTTTAAATGTATTTAATAATAATAATAATAATAATAATAATAATAATAATAATAATAAGTTTTTTTCTTAGCGCCTTTCAAAACTCTCAAGGACACTTTACAGTCACGGGATAAGAACTTTTTAAATGTATTTAATAATAATAATAATAATAATAATAATAATAATAATAATACATTTTTTTTCTTAGCGCCTTTCAAAACTCTCAAAGACACTACAGTCAGGGGATAAGAACTTTTTAAATGTATTTAATAATAATAATAATAATAATAATAATAATAATAATAATAATAATAGTAATATTTTTTTTTCTTAACGCCTTTCAAAACTCTCAAGGACACTTTATAGTCACGGGATAAGAACTTTTTAAATGTATTTAATAATAATAATAATAATAATAATAATAATAATAATAATAATAATAATAATAATAATTTTTTTTCTTAGCGCCTTTCAAAACTCTCAAGGACACTTTACAGTCACGGGATAAGAACTTTTTAAATGTATTTAATAATAATAATAATAATAATAATAATAATAATAATAATAAGTTTTTTTCTTAGCGCCTTTCAAAACTCTCAAGGACACTTTACAGTCACGGGATAAGAACTTTTTAAATGTATTTAATAATAATAATAATAATAATAATAATACATTTTTTTTCTTAGCGCCTTTCAAAACTCTCAAAGACACTACAGTCAGGGGATAAGAACTTTTTAAATGTATTTAATAATAATAATAATAATAATAATAATAGTAATATTTTTTTTTCTTAACGCCTTTCAAAACTCTCAAGGACACTTTATAGTCACAGGATATGTTTTTCTGTGGGTGAGCAGCAGCTCACCCACAGTCTCTTTGTCTCTTCATTGTTGCGATATATATTATATATTTTTTTTATTTTTACACGTGAATATACCAATACAATCTTATTTAGATTGATTATTTTCCATGCAGGAACTTCCACGTGTGGAACGACTGCTGGATGGCTCGTCACGATTTGCCCCCAGGAATGGGCGGCTGGCAAGCGCTGGACGCCACGCCCCAAGAGACCAGTCAAGGCACCTTCCGTTGCGGCCCCGCCTCTCTCGCCGCCATTCGCAACGGTCAAGTGTTCCTCAAGCACGACGCCCAGTTTGTGTTTGCCGAGGTCAGTCGGTGACGTCAGATGTGATGACTTTTTTTGTCGAAGGGTAAATGTACCTTTACCAGAGTCCCCCTGGGGTGTCAAACCAGCAATGTTACGAGCGCTAGACAGAAAGTCTTTGCCACCTACGCGAGTGAGAAAACCAGAGTGCGTACAGGACAGGGCTGACTGAGCGTTGACGTGCGTGCACCGTGTATCAACACTCAGCCATATGGCGCCCGTCAAAAGTGACACTTTGCATCTGTTACGACCTCTCCCTTTTTCCTTTTTCCTCATCCTCAGGTGAATAGCGATAAAATCTACTGGCAGAGGAGCCCAGATGGGACCTTTTCCAAGATACACAGTGAGAAGAAAGTCGTGGGCCACCTCATCAGCACCAAAGCCGTCGGCTCGGATGAACGCAGCGACATCACGCATCTTTATAAGCATCCTGAAGGTAATAGACATTCACGCCGTTTTCCTGCTTGACTAAAAATAAAAAAATTAAAAAAATCCCATTGGAAACGGAAATAAAGTGTCAAAGTTAAGGCGCGGGGGCCAAATGTGGCCCGTCACATAATTTTATTCGGCCCGCGAAAGCATATCAATCATTTTAAGTTCCATAGCTAAAGTCCAAAATAAAATTTTAAATTGTCCCACGTAAACCACAATAACAATCAATATTCTTGACTCCAGATTTGAACACTAATTACAGTAGTGAGGGGAGGTGGTTTAAACATTAAAGAGACAGGCAGAGACATTGAAAAAATGAATAGAAAACAGTGAAATTTGGACTCATTTCAACTTTGATAGTTCAAAGGCAGGGTGTAGACTGCAAGGTTAAAATATCCCATCAATCAGGCTCCACAAACAACCCGCACAAGCCATCTGTACACTTGATGCAAAAAGCTATCAACCCAGTTAAACAGAACACAATTAATGAGGAACTAGATAAAATTATCGCAGAGAAAGCACCTACAAGGGATCATACCTCAAGATGGTGAAAGAAGAAGGCTTACGTTCCTCATCAAGTGTTTAATGCTGATGACTCCATTCCATCAAGCCATCGACCATCACAAAGGTAAATAAAACGACTTTATGATACAGTACAGTTTCTTTCTTTAATTATAATATCACAGCACATTTATTATACATAAAATAAGGTATATTTTAAATGTAGTTTTAGGGCTTAGAAAATGTTTTATGGGGACCTGGGAACAGATAATTCTCATTTTAATGGTTTCCTATGGGAAATTACTTTTTGGGATACACACTTTTCGCCTTACACACTCTGTCTGGGAACCAATTCAGTTCGTAAGCCAAGGTATCACTGTATGTGGAGAGGATTAAGCATTGTAATGGCTTCCCCAAATCCTCGAGAGGAAACCGTTACGACAATGTGCTATAGTCGCGTTTGACTGACTCAGTGTTTACGTTAATGTGCAAACATTACATTTGAAAACGGTTCTCCCGTGTCATCTGTTCAGGAACGGAGGCGGAGCGCATCGCCGTGGAAATGGCGTGTCGTTACGGCTCCAAGGCGGATGCGTATTCCTCCCCTGAGGTGGAGGACGTCCTCATCGGGGTAACCATGGATGGCGACGGCCCCCGAATGGGGCGGGATGCCGAGCTGACCCTCACATTGACAAACAGCAGCTCAGACCGGCGTCACATCATCCTGCACAGCCAAGTGGCCGTCATGTACTACACGGGTGTCCACAAGGCTACCGTTAAGACGGACCGCACCAACCTGGAGCTGCTGCCCGCTGAGGGTGAGTCTACTCAACTCTGTAATCTAAATGCTGCCGCGTATAATGAGAAGAACTGTCGCGGCTTGGAATTGAAGCGGATTTACGTGTTAGACAATGTCTTTTCATCAATGGATGCAACAGCTTCGTGTTTGCTTTCAATATTTAGATGATAGCAGACGTGCACATTCCAACATGACGTCCATGATCCACTGATGAAAAGGATGTTTTGATCATTTTCTGCTTCATCTAGAACTGCTTCATACACCAAAGAGGGTGCAAAAAGTGCTTAACATCGAATGACTTTCTTTGTGTTGTCATGTTATTTTTATTGTATTTTTTTTACTTCAAGATGGCGCCGAGAGAGTGGCTGCCTTTACAGCAGCTCCTGTATGTTGTTTTTCTACTTCTTCCATTCTTTTCCTCTTCCTTCTATAACTTTGCCGCTGTGATATGTAAATGTCTCAAATACCAGACTAATAAAGGCTAATCGAATACAATCCAATATTTTTATCTCCCAATAGTCTTCGTTTTGCCCTTAACTATGATTTTCTTTCAGCCCGTAGTGTCCTATTAGATAAAAGAAGACTTCTAAATTCAAGACACTGCTCTTTGGATATAAACTCACTACGATATTTTACTCCACAGTCTACGCTTAGCTGCATAATTATGTCTTCTCAGATGCCCTTAGTCTCCTCTCGCACAAAAGGAGACATTTGGCAGTGGCTGCCACTGCTCACGCACAAAAAAAAACTGATCCTGTGACTGTGAAGTGACCTTGAGAGTTTTGAAAAGTGCTTAGAAATGAAATGGATTATTATTATTATTATTAAAGAAAGCTACTTTTGTATACTCCATAGTGTCCACTTTGCTTTGGTGCAATATTTTCTAACTGCCCTCATTGTCCTACTGGATAAAAATTCCACTAAAATAAAATTTTACATTTTGTTGTACCCTCCCTTCTGCTATCTCTTGGATAAAAGTAGACCCTCCAAACGCTCCAGTCTTCGCTTTACGATCCATTTTCTTGCTGTCCGCCATTTTGTCTTACATAAGACTATTTTTGTTCTGGATGCTGCAGTAATCTACTTTGCAGCTCTACTGCTTCACTCGTTTTGTCATTGCCCCGAGTGTCCTCTTGGAAAAAGGCCCACGCTCTCGCCGTTTTTTTTTTTTTTTTTTTTTCCAAGAGTGTCTCATTTCAACCAATTTTTAATTCAACGCTCACCTTTTCAACGTTAGAGTCTGTTTATTGTTGATGAGCTTCCTGTGTCGCGTCCTGCTTCCATCTTATTTAAACCTTTGAAGGGCACTGATGGATCTGACACCATTTTATCAGCCTGGGCAATCCGCCGTCTGCCTCAGTTGGTTTGGAACACAGACACAATATATCAAAAGGATGGACTGATCCGTACTGCTGTCACTCACTTGTTTGAACGTAGTGTTTTTATTTATTTGTTATATATGATGTGTCATTGTTATTCCTTTAGAGAAGGTATTGGAGTGGACCCTTGAATACAAAGACTACAAGGACCAACTGGTGGACCAGGCCGCCCTCATGCTAACATTGTCAGGACGGGTCAAAGAGACGCAGCAGGTGCTCGCCACTCAGTTCAGTTTTCGACTCAGGACTCCAGACCTTCTCTTAAAGGTAAGCCTGAATGCAAAAATGAAATAGATGTGACTTGGGGGTTAAAAAAAAATGGCCACTATATGGCCATTTGCTGTCTATTTGCTATCTATTAGCTATCTGGCTAGCCAGCTAGCTATGTAGCTGACTATTTATTAGCTATATGGCTATCTAGCTAGTTAGCTAACTGTCTAGCTGCTATATATTAGCTATCTGTTAGCTAGCTAGCTAGCTTATATCTATTTGTGTTACTTATGGGTTGAGTGAACGCTGGCGCAGGTGGCTGCCGCTGCTCACCCGCAGAAAAACTGATCATGTGACTGTAAAGTGAATTTGAGAGTTTTGAAAGGCACTTATAAATGAAATGTATTATTATTATTATTATTATTATTATTATTATTATTATTTATTATTACAGTGAGACCTCAACTTACAAACACCTCAACTTACAAACTTTTTGTCTTAATTAAACCTTATAATAAGCACTATTTTCATAATACACACCCACCACGGCTGGCGGAGTGATCTTCGGCGGAAGCACACGACCGAACAGCACCAGAGGTTAAGTTACCAACAGTCCTTATGGAAGGTGACTCTTCTTCCATAAGCCATCAATGACCATCAAAAAGGTAAATAAAACTTTATTTTACGGCACAGTTTATTTCTTTAATTACAGTCGTCATGTAATGCGCCTCTCTTTCCAAACAGCAATTCCCTTTGACCTTCGACCTCCAACGCCAAGTGACTATGATACAATGCAGTGTATTTCTTTCATTACAATACAATAGCACATTTATTATACATATAGAATAAGGTATGTTGTGTGTAGTTTTAAGGCTTATTTAGTTGAAAAGTATATTTTATGGAAACCCGGGAACGGATTATTCCCATTTTAATAGTTTCCTATGGGAATTTTTTTTTGAGATACACACTTTTCGCCTTACACACTCTGTGTGGGAGCCAATTAAGTTCGTAAGTTGAGGTCTCGCTGTATTTGGCTATAAAATCGTTATTTGTGACCACAAAACGCACGCTAACACATTTATTGGTACTATGCTTTCAATTGAAATTGTATTTGGGTCGTGACTTATGACGTTTCATAAGATCATAAAGACGTAAATGAAGAAATTGTTTTAGTTATGAGCTAATTTTGCTCGCTAATGTCTCACTGTTACCTAGCTAACAGCATCATAGCAATAGGAATACAGTATTTTGGGCATTCTTAAGCATCGCTGTTGCCGTTGTAGGCTACTTTCAGCAGTGGCAGGCCATGGATTTCATCGCTCGGCCTTCAGTAGTGCTATGTCTAAATCAATCCGGACTGAAAACTAGAGGTTGCCATTAGTCAGAAAATCCGTCTTGAAATTGGCTTTAACAGTAAATCTGCGACTAAATCCATTTCTTCTCCTCCTTTATCCAATGTGGGATGACAAAACCGATATTAAATCAACACAATATATTTGCTTATGGAGCTAGCTACCGATACAATGTGCTAGCTCTAGCCAATATGCTCTTGTTACTAGCAGCTTGTGATCAGGGCAGTGTTCGCAAACTGTTTGGCTCGTGACTAGCCAATCATAGTTTGCCAAATCTCTGATGTTGACCAGCGCCTCCAGGAAGGCCTTTTGAAACATTTTATTTTGAAAATTCTCTTCCCACCTTCAAATCCCATCTAAAAACCCACCTATTTAAAATTGCATTTTCTGTGTAGTTTTATCTCTTGTTTCTATTGATAATTGTCTTTTATTTATGATTTGCTTGTCTGTGACTGTAAAGTGTCCTTGAGAGCACTTTACTTGCTAGCTATTTGCTATCTATTACCTATGTAGCTGGCTCGCTAGCTATCTAGCGAGCTATCTATTAGATATCTGACTGCTATCAAGCTAGCTATTGCTGGCTAGCTAAGCTAGTTAGCTTTCTATGAGTGGGTTGAGTGAACGCTGGCGCGTGTGGCTGCCGCTGCTCACCCAAAGAAAAACTTATCCTGACTGTAAAGTGACCTTCAGAGTTTTCAAAGGTGCTTAGAAATTACATGTATTATTATTATTATTATTAATATTATTATAGGGCCTCTTTGCAATTTTTTGATGCTGATACTAGTGCAGCGTGTTCTACCGGAAACAAATTCCTTTTGTGTTCTAGATACTTGGCAATAAAGATGATTCTGATATGTTTAATGCTTGTATAAGTAACCCGTATTGCCTTGTACTGAAAAATAAACATTTAATAAAATATATCCTGTATAAAGCCATGTACATGTACAACTGGAGAGAATACTACATATGCTACTACTAAAATGTTCGTATGTACCATTGTTCGTAACTCGAATGTTGGTAAGTAGGGGAGCATCTGCACAGCGAATATAAGAAACGTGTTGCTACCAGATTTTCCCGCAGGTCATTTCATATTACTTTATTGTATTTATCTGTTATAACTTCCCTAAAAAAATATTGCCTGACATTGAACTGGTCCGTAGGGGAAAAAAAGTTTGGTGGCCGCTTGTGTACATTACTTCTTACATTTACATAAAATTAACTTCTTATGTTCAGCCTGTCGGGAAGGCCGTTGTCGGCGAGAAGATGGCGGTGGAGATATCCTTCACAAATCCTTTACCTCAAGTGCTGAAGTCAGTCATGTTCCACGTGGAGGGACTCGGCCTTGCCAACGCTCGAAAGATTCATTACGGGTGAGCGGCAAAATATACAACACTCTGTTGTTATCACCCACTAACCCCCCACGACCCTTTTTTGTAACTGTCACTTCTCATCCCTCCCCTCAGAGATATCGCAAGTCGAGCCACCGTCTCCCTGACTGAACATTTGGTCCCCACGCTTGCCGGGGTCAGGAAATTATTAGCGTCTTTACACTGCCGGCAGCTCACGCAGGTCCACGGCGTGACGGACGTCGCCGTGCACCAACGCAACTATGGCGCGGTATAGTTAAATGATCTTTCCTGTCCAAAGGAGTAACCACAGAAGAAGAAAAAATGTACAGTGAAACTTGAAAAATCTTTTGACATTGGCCAACACAAAGGATTTTTTTTTATGCCTTCGGTCAAATGTTAGATTTCACCTTGGGATGGACTGAAATTCCATGTGTAAGCTAGGACTCAGACTGCAAAATAATTCACATGCTTCAAATCCTTGTCCTTTCCAGTTTGCTTATGGGCATACATAGGTTGAAATAACCTTTTTTTTTACACACATTGTAACCTTGAGAAGGGCAATGCAGGGAGAAAGTAATACTGGGTTCGAATTTTCATAGAGTTAGCATGTGTTCGACCTACATTCCAAACACTACTATCAGAATCTTTATTGCCCAAGTACTGTATGTCTGTGTAAGCTCTCAGTCGTACAGGAGTGGTCCATCGATGAAAAGGTTTCTTCAGTCATCATCTGTACTTTTTGAAGGTGTCGGACGTTTCGCCTCTTATCCAAGATGCTTCTTCAGCGAACTAAAGTCTTACTGGTAGTATCGGCCCTATATATATCCCTAATGTCCAGACATGTCGGCGCCGGACACTGCTATGATAGGTCCCTACTCTCAGGTTGGGGGGAACAGAGGACCACTCCCTGCAGCCCCATCGATTGTTCCTACATTCCTGACTAAGGACTGGCCTGATTGCCCCACTCCCTCCGGTATCACCTCAAGTCAACATAACACTAGATCATAATAGCAGCCTTGTGCAGTCCTGCTGTAATTATTCTTTTCTTTCAAAAGGTCATTTCCTCATCCACCGGTGTTTGTTTATTTCAATACATACTCACAGACAGCACTCTTTTTTTTTTTCACAATTACCGGGACTAAATTATGTTTATGCATTATTCATCACAAAACCACACAATAGGGACAAAACATAAATAAAAACCTCGAAACTATACCTGATTCAGCGGATATTTTAGTATCATACTATCATAATATCAGCTAGTACACGACCAAAAAAATGCTCATTTAAAAATGCAATTAATATTGTGAAACATCAAAATATCACTGGTATCATGATACCACTGGTATCATCGTTTGTGATATCTGATTTGTGATATTGGTTTGACTGTGATTCGAGCAGTATCATGATACCGGTGGTATCATGATAAGAGTGGTATCATGATACTACTGGTAACATGATACGAGGTGTAGAAATACCAGGTGTAGAGACTACACCTGGTATCATGATTCAGCGGATATTTTAGTATCATACTATCATGATATAAGCTAGTACAGGACTATACATTTGCTCATTTAAGAATGCAACTAATATTGTGAAACATCAAATCTGACAATTTCAAAATATCACTGGTATCATGATTTGTGACTGCTTTGATGGTGACTCAAGCAGGATCGTGAGCAAGCGGTATCATGATATGAGTGGTCTGATACCAGGTGTAGAAACTACACCTGGTATACTGATTCATACTCTCATGATATCAGCTAGTACAGGACCAAAAAATAGCTCATTTAAGAATATGAAAATATCACTTGTATCATGATACCACTGGTATCATGATTTGTGACACCAGTGGTCTCATGATACTAGTGGTATTATGATACTGCTTGAATCTCAATCAAACCACTCGTATCATGATATTACTGCTATCATTGGATTTGGGTTGATTTGCCTTCATTAGTCTCAGTGGAGAAATTTATTTCACAGCAGCAGTTATGAAAGGAATGAAAGTAGAAAAACAAAATACAGGAGCTGCTGGAAAGGCAGCCACTCTCGCGGCGCTGTCTTGAAGTGATATCATGTGATGAGTGATATCATGCTATCACTCATATCATGATACTGCTTGAATCACAATCCAACCCCTAGTATGATACAACTGGTTTCATGATATCACTCATATCATGATACTGCTTGAATCACAATCCAAGAAATATCCCAAATCAGCTCATATTGTGCTACTTTTTTGTCATGTTCATTTTACAATTGAATCACTGCTCTGTATTAAATGCTAATTCCACTTGTTTGCTTTGAAGTTAGCGTTCGTGCGAATCTGTTTTCAATGCGCCAGGTTGAATTTGTTTGCTCCCAGGGTCCGGTCTTCACATTAACCTTTGAGTTTATTAATGATCTGGCATCCTGACGTCCCACGTCGTGCACCACATGGAGTCCTACCTTGCTTGCCGTACTTAATTCCTGCAAAATGTCAAGGGAGAAAAAAAAAAACAACAAGGAAAAAAGTGATGAGTCATGCTCAACGGCTACTGAGTAGAAGACAGGGCGCTAATGTGTGGCACGCTCACCGTTGTGTGTCTGACACGCTGATTACGAAGCCAACGAATCTCTCGTGTCTTTCCGTGGTTTACATAATCCGTCTCAATGTTGTCGAGGGTTTTCTAGTGCGTTACGCTACACGAATGCCGGCTAATGGATTCTTCACTCTGTTTTGCGACGAGTGAAAATCATTCTGATGAGACTTGTGAGGAACATATTAAGGGAAGCTATGCGAGTACATCGGTGCCGAAATTGAAAATGTAGAAATTTCCAATCAGGCTCTGTGCCATCTGAACTTTAGTTTGTTCGATCTTCATAGTTAGCTTCACGAGTTATGCATGGCCTGAAAAATACGGACTCTGAGAAATGAATTATGTTTTAAAAAAATTACCTTTAACAAAATCTGAAGTTATTATTATTAGTAGTAGTAGTAGTAGTAGTGGTAGTAGTAGTAGTAGTAGTAGTAATAGTAGTGGTAGTAGTATCATTATTCTTGTTGTTGTATGATTATTAATATTATTGTTATTGTATTGTTTTTATTGTTGTTGTTCGTCTGTGTAAGCTCAGTCGTACAGGAGTGGTCCATCGCTGAAAAGGTTTCTTCAGCCGTCATCTGTACTTCTGAAGTACAGATGACGGCTGAAGAAACCTTTTCATGGTTGTTGTTGTTATTTTTTGAACAAAATAATAATAAGTTGTAGCAAGTGTAATATTTTTATAATTTTAATAATAATAATCATCACTTTAAGTCATTTTTATTGGTGTTTTGCATTTGAATAAAAAATACCATACTGCGTGTTTTGGGTATTTTAGATGCTATAAAACGTTTTTCTGATGTCAGTTAGGAAACAAAAAAAGTGATGTCGGTTGTCCTATAAAAGAAAACAGAACGGCTCACGACGAGCGTTTATCTTGGAACGTTGAGCAACTATGTTATTTATTGATTGAAATGGAACTGGGTCATTTCAGCAAGCTTTCCAAAATCAGCCCCCCCTCATTCGCCTCCTTCGCCATCAAACTCTTGCCACATTCTTTATTTATGATTATCTTTTCATTTCCTTTCCTCGTCTGTCTGTCCCTTACGGAAAAACGACAGGCATCGACATCTCCAACTCCTTACACATCAAAGTGTTTGGCGAGGTCCAAACTTCTTTTTTTTTTTTTTTTTGCGATTGACACTGATCCCTTCCCACCTTTCCGTCAGTGAAGAAAATAAAAAGATTGTTCCTATAATAATGCAGAGATATGGAATTTCAAATTGGAACTGACGACGAGCGTCATGGAAGATATGGTGCTCAACTTTGGAACCACCTGCTGGAAAAAAACAAAAAAAACCAATACAAACAATATTCAAGGCTAAATTGTCATCAATGTTTTAATGTTAGATTCATGGAAGACTTTTTGGACAGCCAGCTAGCTAGTTAGCTAATAGGTAGCTAATAGCTAGCCAGTCAACTATCTCGCTAATAGATATCTAATATTTAGCTAGTTAGCTGTATAGAGCTACATAATTGTAAAGTTTCGCCTCCTATCCAAGAGGCTTCGTCAGCGAACTGTTCGCTGACGAAGCCTCTTGGATAGGAGGCGAAACGTCCCAAACCTTCAAAGAAGTACACATGACGGCTGAAGAAACCTTCTCATCGATGGATGGACCACTCCTGTACCACTGAGAGCTTACACAGACATAATTGTAAAGTGTCCTTGGGTGTTCAGAAAGGTGCTTGTAAATTAAATGTCTTCTTCTTCTTCTTCTTCTTCTTCTTCTTCTTCTTCTTCTTCTTCTTCTTCTTCTTCTTCTTCTTCTTCTTCTTCTTCTTCTTCTTCTTCTTCTTCTTCTTCTTCTTTTCCTTCTTCTTGTCCTTTTTCTTCTTATTTTCCTTCTTTTCCTTCTTTTTCTTCTTTTTCTTCTTCTTTTTCTTCTTTTCCTTCTTTTCCTTTTTCTTCTTGTTTTTCTTCTTCTTTTTCTTTTTCTTCTTTTTCGTCTTCTTTTCCTTCTTCTTTTCTTCTTCTTTTCCTTTTTCTTCTTTTCCTTCTTCTTCTTCTTTTTCTTCTTTTTCTTCTTCTTTTCCTTCTTCTTTTCTTCTTCTTTTCCCTTTTCTTCTTTTTCTTCTTCTTTTCCTTCTTCTTCTTCTTCTTCTTCTTCTTTGCCTTCTTCTTTTCCTTTTTCGTTTCCTTTTTCTTCTTATTTTCCTTCTTTTCCTTATTTTTCTTCTTCTTCTTTTCCTTCTTCTTTTCCTTTTTCTTATTCTTTTCCTTCTTTTCCTTTTTCTTTTCTTTTTTTTTCTTCTTTTTCTTTTTCTTCTTCTTTTTCTTCTTCTTTTCCTTCTTCTTGTCCTTTTTCTTCTTATTTTCCTTCTTTTCCTTCTTCTTCTTCTTCTTCTTGCCTTTCAGACACTTTTTTCGTTTACTGACACACGTTGTAGGCAACATTTCCCATGAGTTTTAGAAATACAGTCAGTAATTTGACGAAAAAACAAGGACGCCTGGTAGCGATAACGATGGCAATGCTAACAAAATCTGAAATTAAAAGACAATGAACGACCTTTTTTTTCTTTTTTACAAAATGTCACGTTTTTACTGAAGCTTCATTCAAGATGGCGACGACTTGAAATCGTTTTGTTTTAGGCTTCAACACACGCGATCGAATTGGCAGCAGCCATTATCTGGACACAGATGTACGCCTTATCGGGCAGCGTTTCAGGCTTCACATAATGATTGGTTGTTGTTGTTTTCAACAACGCCGTCTTTCAGTCACATGTAGAGACTTGTAATTCGTTTTTTTTTTTTTTTTTTTTTTATTAACGTGGGTTGCTTAACAGATCTCAGGCTGCTGGCGCCCCGGTCTGATTTTGATCAAGGCCGTTGTACTCTTCCCTACCGATGTGTCACATGTAAAAAGAAGCTAATTTTGTTATGATACGGCCTTTTGTCTTTATGCGGCGGCAGCGTTCTTGTGGTTTTTTTTTGTCCCACAAATTGCAAACGGCGAGCGCAGGCAACATAGAGAATGAAAATTACTCTCCGAGCAACATGACTTTTAATGCCAGAGCTGAATCAAGCGTTAGCTTGCATGACAGTTATAGGCGTCATTTAGAGTTAGCCAGTTTTTGTCTCCTTAAAATGTTGGTCGTATGCTTTCAAAATGGCTTCAAATGCGTTCTTTGAAGATTATTTAGTCCACATGTCCACATCAAAAATAAGCGGGGACTTTATTTGTCTTCGGTGTTTACGAAAAGGTGTATGTTCATCGCAATGCTAATTGTCTTTGCTTGTTGACAAAAACATGAATTTATGACTAAATTGTATTTGTTTAACTGTCTAGCTGGCTATCTATTTGCTATCTATTGGCTATCTGTCTAGCTAGCTAGCGTTGTAGCTGGCTATTTATTAGCTTTATGGCTATCTAGCTAGTTAGCTAACTGTCTAGCTGGCTATCTATTCACTATCTGTTAGCTAGCTGAGTGAACGCTGGCGCATATGGCTGCCGCTTCTCACCCGCAGAAAAAACGATCCCGTGACTGTAAAGTGACCTTGAGAGTTTTGAAAGGTGCTTAGAAATCAAATGTATTATTATATTATTATTATTATAAACCTCACCCTACAAATGTTAGCTGCTTTGATGTTGCCTTTGATATCGACATTAAGCTAAAATTATCTTTGATGTTCACAAATCTTGTAACATTAATTAAAACTAATTGGGTCCTTTTTTCAGAGATGTGCGCCCAGGGTAAGGCATAAAAACGGGTTGTAAAGTATCGTTTACTGTGTTTTGGCTATTTGGTGGACCGGCGGAGGGAGCTAGCGTGCCACCGGCGCATCAGACGATTTGCTGGACAAAATTAGCAAAGATTTTAGACGACTGAAAAACAGGTCTAAATTTCGGCGCAGGTGTTGTAATACACATTTGGTGAATGGAGACGCACTTTGTTTCCTGCTTCAGCTGTTGTTAAAGCGCTATATAAATTCATATGTACTGTATGTATTGTGTTTTGTACAAATGCCCGCATTTAAAGCTTAAGAATTAACTCTTTTTTTCTGACGAATGAAGAGTGTCTACGGTTTCTAACGCTGTATTGAATGTGTACGTAGTCCTAAAACTCAATATTCTGTGGGTCCTGGAATTCAAGTGACAATGACAAAAACCCTGGCACTGGAGTGGACACATGTTAGCAAGTCTGGCAGTGAATGAGTTAAAATGAATTGAAATGATGAAATGCAACCCAGGCTAATTGTAGCTTGGAAAAAATATATGTTATCAAATGGGCATATTGTCATTTTTTGGGTTTGATTCTGCTGTTTTGGTGAGCAATAAATGTTAAATAGGCTAAATATTTGTTACAAAGCGTCTTTAATAATAATAATACGCCGTTGAACCAAGGTACCCTTTTCCTGATTGGAAAATGGCGGCATCGACCATATTTGAGGAATGTTTTTACATGTTGGGCATCTACGTTATAACTCAAATCACTGCCCCCTGGAGGACTGGAGGGGAACAACCTCTCTGTACATGCTGATTCAAACCAATTAGTCTCCCATTCTGTGCGCATTATACAGGGTGACCCAAAAAGATGCGTACCCATGGATATTTCAATTGTGGCGTTGATTAAAAAAAATGGTGTCGGTTGTCCTTTAAATGAGTGGCTTCACGTGGTCAGCACTTTTGAATGTTATCTGAAAAGTAGACGGTCTGTTAGGGGGGTGATTTTATTTTTGTGAGGCTGGCAAAATAACAAAACTCAATTGGGCTTATCGCCTCTCAACAAAAGGAGCCGCAGAACGCAGACGTCAATACGGCGACTATTGTTGATTTGGGAACCTGGTGCATGTTGTCGATTGCTCAGAAAATACCCGGCAAGATTATTGACCTCGCGTCTCGCCGCGGCGTCCAGTCAACTTCTGCTCGGCATCAGGTTATCGATATTTGACATGATGATATTGTGATAAAAGCCGCGTGATACAGTACTTTATTGCTATTTTGTACTCCGCCTCTATTGACCAGCAATCAAAGCCCATCGCTCCTGTCCTAAAGGCTTTCCCAGTGACTCTCGCAGAGCTGTAGAATAAATTCTAAAATTCGAGTAAGGTCTTATAAATCGATAAATGATTTGGATCGTGGTTCCTAATTGAAGATGGTGGCATTTCTTTTGCCTTTGAATGTTTGTAATGTTTGTCAATGTTTTTAGGTGTTAAGCTTTTGATCATGTGAAGCACATTGAGTTACCATATATATATATACATATATATATATATATATATATATATATATATATATATATATATATATATATATATATATATATATATATATATATATCTATATCAATATAATTGCCTTGCTTTCAAATACACTCCATCGATCTTCATAGCGGGTTCCAAATTTGTGGCCCCCCTCACTATATATGAATATCCTTGTATATATATATATATATACATATATATATATATATATATATATTGATACCTCATCTTACAAACTTTATTGGTTCCCAGAAAGTGTGTGTAAGGCGACAAGTTCATCTGCCAAACATTTATTTCGCAAAATAAACAATTGAAATGAGAGTAATCCGTTCCCAGGTCCCCATAAAACTTAATTTGACGAAATACTACTTTATATATATATATATATATATATACAGTAAAGTCTCGTTATATCGATATTCAAGGGAGTCCGAAAAAATATCGATATAACCGGGATATCCATATATCCGACCCTGTTTGCATGTAATTTTCTCCGCGCGTGTCCGAAATAATATCGATATAACCGGGACTATCGATATATCCGATATCGATATAACGAGACTTTACTGTATATAGAAATATATATATATATATATATATACTATATATATATATATATATATATATATATATATATATATATATATATATATATATATAATATATATATATATATATATTATATATATATATATATATATATTTATATATATATATATATATATATATATATAAATTCACCTAAATATATATAGGTGAATTTATATATGCATACATATATGGCGTGAAGTCATATATGACATGAAGTCATATACATATACGCTGTATTTTTATGTATGTATTTATTTACTCTTTATTTTTACATGCATTTCTTTATTTGTGTGTTTATTTATTTATATGTTTATATTTGCTTGGTCGATTCCACACTTTTACGATTAAGATTCATTTTTTTTTTCTTATTCATCCGTACTTTTGAGAAATAATAATGGAAATACAAGCACCTTTTTGTACTTGGGAAGAGCTTGTAAAAGTCCACTGCAGTTGCGCAATGTATCCATTGCGCAACTGCAGTTTTTGACCACCCACGTCGGAAAATCATTCGCCGCCGGCGCGGCATAATTCAATCGGCTGCTGTGTTGAGATTCCTTTTTTGCCCCTTTCTTAATCTGGTGGTCGTCGAGGCAACAGAGGACCTTGTAAAAAAAATTTGGAAGGGAGTTCATCAACCTACACAAACCTCCCAGCGTCCCTGCGCCTTATGCAGATTTGGCGCAAAGTGTGGGAGGTGATTCTGTACAGTTTTGCATAGAATTTGTCAAAAGGCGATGGACACAAATGCTTCGTTTAAACAAGTAACGGCCGTACATTTAAGAAAACGACGAGTCCGTCCGTGCCAGATGTCTTGGGGCGGGCGGGAGGGTGGACTGAGCAACTGTCAATCACATGAGTGACACATAGCGGAAATCATTACACCTAATTCAGCTTAAACGCTGCGTGTTTTTTTTGTGACCATTCCAACACTTAAAGCCTGAAATGAACCGAACATGGATTGCTGAACACGTTTCTGTAAACACCGAAGCGATTAAAACAACATATAGTTTCACAAATCAAAGATGATTTGACTTTACAGTGCGTGTTTGAAAGACCATTTACCTTGGACTCTCTTATTTCATAAAAAAAAGTTAATTCCTAAGTTATATGGGCCTGGAGTTATCTGATCTTGAAATGGGGGCGGGCATACGATACAATACATATTGATTTGTATAGTGCTTTAACAACAGCTGATGTTGGGAAAAAAAAGCGCTAACATGGCACAAAAAGGGAAATACTGCCCCTTGTGGAAAGGAAAAACATTGCCAGAGATCTGGCCAGCGCTTTGTCAGCACCCAAGCACGAAAAAACAAATTCATTCAGGAATGGCGCTCTACGGCATATTTTCAATTCCCGAATAAATTTGTGAATGAGTTAATGAATACCATCAACCAAGCCATCAACGACCACCACAAAGGTAAATAAAACAACTATTATACAGTACCAGTTTATTTATTTAATTATAATACCATAGCACATTTATTATGAGTAGAAAGTAGAAAAAAAGTAAAAAGTAGAAAATTATGTTTTATGAGGACCTGGGAACGGATTATTCCCATTTTAATGGTTTCCTATGGGATTTTTTTTTTTAGATACACACTTTTCGCCTTACACACTCTGTCTGGGAACCAATTAAGTTCGTTAGTTGAGGTCTCACTGTATTGATATTTTTTCCGACTCCCGAGAATATCGATATAATAATAATAATAATACATTTAATTTCAAGCGCCTTTCAAAACACCCAAGGACACTTTACAATAAAAACAATAGAACACAGCACATAACAGTAAAACCATAAGTAAAATGATAAATAATAAAATAGCAGAGAGAATTAGACATTGAAAGCAATTTTAAACAAATGGGTTTTGAGATGAGCCTTGAAAATAGGGAGGGAGTGAATATTACGGATGTTGGGTGGGAGTGAATTCCAGAGTTTGGGAGCAGAGCGGCTGAAAGCTCTGCATCCCATCGTGGTGAGACGGGCAGAGGGCACATAGAGGTGAAGGGAGGATGAGGATCTGAGGGACCGAGAGGGAACAGAGATTTGAAGCAGGTCAGAAAGATAGGGAGGTGCAAGGTTATGGATGGCTTTGAAAGTAAACAGAAGTATTTTGAATTCGATACGATCTTTAACCGATATAACGAGACTTTACTGTACCCTCAAAAAATAGCTTGGCAAAGGGCTGCAGACGTTGCACGTCGGTCATGAATGTTTGAGCCTTTGTCCACAGTGTCCAACCGAACATCTCTGACATGACCAAATATGACCAAAAAACTCTTACACTCACAATTAAACCTCTCTCAAGCAGCATTTTATTGTCAACATGTCCTCAGCTAAGTTGAGGTAGCATTGTTTTCATGATTAAGATTTGAAACAGGAGTTCAGAACATTTGTCCGATGATTCCCATTGCAATCAATTTGCATGCCATCAAACGCCGTAATAATGACGATAGCCTGATTTAATTAAGCCACAATTGGTGTCTATTTCCTGTCATCCATTTTGATGACTAACATAAGGTCAATTCTAAAATGGATGCATTGTGCACCACCCCAAACCACTCCTCGCATCCCAAAATGTCATTTGCATATTCATAGCGGCCAATTAGGCGTCTACATACACTCCTGCGGCTGAGTTCTTATTTATCCTCTGGCTGCTTGTCTCCCTGCTGCCAAATTAACATACAAAACGAGGTCAAAAGTAATCAAGCTTTAAATACCGATCAAATAAACTAAACGGTGTCATGAGTGTGGAGTGAGAGACAAGGCAACACACAAGAAAAAAAGTGAGTTTTGTTCATGTTTTTTTTTCACTCGCGCACAATTAGTTACACTCGATCAATACAGCTGATATTTGGAGTGTCTACAAAACAATTCATCAGCTCTTGTCCTACATGCAGTGTTTTATTAGTTTGTTGTTGCAAGTGCGTTTTATGTCCTTTTTTTTTGGACCATCCATCACATGCGTGCGACTGTTGGTATCATGTCACATTCTGAAACGTTGACCTAACGTTGACTTTTGCAAGGCTAGCTTGGTGATAAATGTTTTTCTTTTTTTTTTTGTTCTTCAGCACACAGCGGTAAATAAAAGGGACAAAAGGTGGGCGCTAAAAGAGGTGGGTAAGTACATTGCAGACGTGAAATAAATTAAGGTGGCTCTTAATTCATGTATCTAATAAGAAATCTTTTTAGAACTGGTGCAAGGATAACAGAGTCTGGTTCCAACTACCCTTTGGTGAGATGTAGTGGGTGACATGATAAAAATCAACAATAAATTCAAATCATTGATTGTAGTGTTGGGCACGGATATAAATAGAATTGTGTGTACGCGTGTTTCTATCGATCCAGCTAGATAGCTAGCCAGCTAGTCAGTTATGTAGCTCACTAGAGAGCTATTTAGCCCGCAAGCTAGCTAGTTGGCTAGCTATGGACGCGCACGTATGCGTGTGTTTCTATTGCTCTAACTAGCCAGCTAGCTATTCAGTTATATAGCTCACTAGTGAGCTATTTAGCCCGCAAGCTAGCTAGTTGGCTAGTTATGTGCGGACACACGTGTGCGTGTGTGTGTTTCTATCGATATAGATAGCTAGATAGCTAGTCAGGTATGTAGCTCGCTAGTGAGCTATTTAGCTCGCAAGGTAGATAGTTGTCTAGCTATGTGCGCATGCGCGTGTGTAGCCGCGCGTGTGCCCGTGTGTGTGTGTGTGTGTGTGTGTGTGTGTGTGTTTCGATCAATCTCTCTAGCTAGACAATAAGCGAGTTATGTAGCTCGCTACCGAGCTGTTCAGCTCTCAAGCTAGCTAGTTGGATAGCTGTGTGCGCACATGCGTGTGTGTGTGTGTGTGTATGTTCCTATCAATCTCGCTAGCTACCTAGCAAGTCAGTTACGTAGCTATCGAGTGAGTTATTTAGCTCGCAAGCTAGATAGTTGGCTAGCTATGTGCGCGCACACGTGGGAGTGTGTGTGTATGTGTTTTTGTGATCTTGATCTGTCGATCGATCTAGCTAGCTAGCTAGATAACTAGCTAGTCAGCTACGTAGCTCACTCGCGAGCTATTTAGCTCCCAAGCCAGTTGCCTAGCTAGATACAGACAATCTATCTATCTAACTAACTAGCTAGGTAGGTAGCTATGTAGCTCGCTAGTAAACTATTTAGCTCGCAAGCTAGCTAGTTGGCTAGCTACGTGTGCACGCACGCGCGTGCGTGTATTTGTGTGTGTGTGTGTGTGTGTTTCTAACTAGCTAGTCGGCTACGTTGCTCGCAAGTTAGCTAGCTGCCTAACTAGCAATATAGACAAAGATTGCCATTGTTTTGCAATGACAATGTCTGCTAGCCACACAGCAGTCGTTTGCGACTCCATTTTGCCTCCACTGCTTTGAGATGAATCAATTCTGACATGAAATAATGAACATCAGAGCTAAAAGTAACATTTCCTAGGGTTGATGACCAATTCCAGCAACATTTACGGCAAATGTGGTGTTAAATGGGATAAATGGAAGGAAAATTCAATAAGAAGTCCCCGGATAATGGAAGCTGTATTTGACTGTGAGGCTTTGTTGGTCCTTTGATTGTCGTCACTTATTATTCATGTCGTCGCCTGGCTTCAATCTGAATTTTGGGAATGGGATCACCGGGTAAAAGCGTGACATGAGTATTGGGAGAATTGCATTAAGCAGAGCGCTTTTCGACATTCAACTTCATCCTCTGTAAATTGTCTTCTGACTGCAAAGTGACTTCCAGTGGAGAGAAAAACAACAACAGTGGAAAAAAAAGACAGCGAGCTCAGGTGTCGTTGACTGCAAAAAGTCCTCCCCGCCCCGCCCAAAGTAATGATAGTCCCGGCGAGGCTACCTGTGGAGAATCACGTCGCAAAATGAAAAGGAGTGAAATTTGCAGCTTTTGTCCTGTCGCTACCAAAGCGAATTTTCGAAGGCCTCCCTGTCCCGGCGAGGCTGCACTGTCAGCAAAGAGGCAACTGGCGAGAGTGATGTTTTCGCTCTGCAATTACGTTGGAGTGGGATGCTAGGAAGTGTCAAATAATGGTCACAGTAAAATAGGTGGACAGTGTGACTGACTATTTATTTCTTGCCGTGATAAATATATCAACTGCGGTAAAACTATTTCGAGATGGATACAAGTGAAGCTTGGATTCTTGGGCTATAAAAGGTAAGGCAGTCTTAACCCGTGATGCATTCCTATTAAAATCAGGGTGGATTTTGGTGTACTTGAATCTTTTATTTGACCGTTTTATATTTACGCCCTACATGTGTTAAATATTTATTGTAATTGTGTTACAGAAGTAGATTCGGGGACTCCTTTTTTAATGCCATTGTACAATAGAGTCATTTTTTCCCCCGGTTTTATGCCTGTCATAAAAATCTATGGGGTTTATATCTTGGTGATTGAAATGGCAACTCCATTTTAAAGAAATTTTCCGTTGATTTGACTTGATTTCAAACATCTGTCTAATCTCGATGAAAAGGTTTCTTCAGCCGTCATCTGTACTTCTTTGAAGGTGTCGGATGTTTCGCTTCTCATCCGAGAAGCTTCGTCAGCGAAGTAAAATTTGCTGGTAGCTCTGGCCCTATTTATATACAGTGATACCTCAGCTTAGGAACTTAATTGGTTCCCAGAAAGGGTGTTTAAGGTGAAAAGTTTGTCTGCCAAACATTTATTCCCCATAAGAAACCATTAAAAATGAAAATAATCCGTTCCCAGGTCGCCATAAAACATAATTTTCTACTAAATAAGCCTTAAAACTACACACAATATACCATATTTTATGTAGTAATAAATGTGCTATTGGATTGTAATTAAAGAAACAAACTACTGTATAATAAAGTTGTTTTATTTACCTTTGTGATGGTCGTTGATGTAGTTGCCTCTTCATGATATCCAAGAGAAGTTGCTGTGCTTTCTCGGCGATAATACCCTCACTCACAATGTCCCCTGCTAGCTGCTTTTCGTTAATCCAAATCAACGGAAGTTTTTTTAAACCTCTTCTATTGCCTGTCTGTTGCTTAGACAACACAGAAACACCCTTCGCCACACGTAGCAATGGTCGACTTAGCATACTGGTACTGGTACTAGTTCGTATGCCAAGATTTTTTCTCGCGAATTTAATGTTCGTAAGATGAAAAGTTCGTGAGCTAAAGCGTTTGTAAGCCGATGTATCACCGTTTATCCCGAATGTACAGAGATGGCGGTGCCAAGACCTCTGCTTGGTCCGCAGAAGTCTGGCACCGCCAGAAAGACCAGTAAAATTTGTGATCGCTGACGAAGCTTCTCGGATGAGTAACGAAACGTCCGACACCTTCAAAAGAAGTACAGATGACGGCTGAAGAAACCTTTTCATCGATGGACCACTCCTATATGACTGCGAACCTAAAAATCGGTTGTTTTGAAACTAAATTGTTTAAATCCAATTGGGTAGTTTTTGATTTGTCAGTTTTAAGAGTGTACCCATGCAGCGAGTCGTTGAAACTAAAAACAATTGAGCATCTTTTAGCGTGAAGAGAACAGAAAAAAAAGCTACAGAGCTTTTTTTCCATCGGTGAAAGGAACATTTGGTCTTTCAAGAACAATCCAAATCTTCCGAACGACTGGAAATACGTGAAGAAAAGGGTAGAGTGAAGGACAGTGAGAAAGTATTGTAGTTCGTTAACTCCACCGCCGCCGCTAATTACTGAACTCCGAGGGGAATCATCCATGTCACTTTGTATCTCGAATAAATTGCTTCATTCCTTGAGGCGCTGCTTCCCTTTCTTGCGCTGCATACAAATCGGTTTCGGGGTGAGAAGCACATCTGCGCGTTCACATCTGTTGCCATTGACTCGTATTTTTTTTTTGCACGGGTTTCGTACCCGCGCACTCTCGGACGCTTATGTCGGACGAGGTTATCGCAAAGCGGCATCAAAGCTAGCGGGCCATTTGCCATCGCTGTCATTGCCAGCCGAGTTCGTTGATGAAAGTTTGGATGATTTCTTTTTAACTCAGCAGGGGGGCGCAAGGAGGGTGCGACGTGCTGAGTAAAAATAATAAATCGGGGCTTGGGACTTTGCAAAAATTGGAATGAGGACTCTGCTGTAAGAACTAACCCAAAATGAAAGTGAACCCATTTTTTTCGGGAGGGTAGAGGATATGCTTTTGATCATGAGTTTTTTTTCTTTCGATGGATGGAAGCATGGTTGACATATGATATGGTATGCTTTGGATCATGAGTTTCCCATTTGCAGCTGATGGGTGAATGGATGGATGGATGAATGGATGAATGAATTAATGGATGAATTAATGGTTGACATATATGGTATGCTTTGGATCATGATTTTCCCATTTACAGCTGTTGAATGGAGGCATAGATGGATGGATGGATGGATGGATGGATGGATGGATGGATGGATGGATGAATGAATTAATGGATGAATTAATGGTTGACATTTATGGTATGCTTTGGATCATGAGTTTCCCATTTACAGCTGTTGAATGGATGCATAGATGGATGGATGGATGGATGGATGGATGGATGGATGGATGGATGGATGGATGGTTGACATATGATGTGGTATGCTTTGGATCATGAGTTTCCCATTTGCAGCTGATAGGTGGATGGATAGATGGATGAATGGATGGATGGATGGATGGATGGATGGATGGATGGATGGATGGATGGATGGTTGACATATGATGTGGTATGCTTTGGATCATGAGTTTCCCATTTGCAGCTGATAGGTGGATGGATAGATGGATGAATGGATGGATGGATGAATTAATGGATGAATTAATGGTTGACATTTATGGTATGCTTTGGATCATGAGTTTCCCATTTACAGATGTTGAATGGATGCATAGATGGATGGATGGATGAATGTATTAATGGATGCATTAATGGTTGACATTTATGGTATGCTTTGGATCATGAGTTTCCCATTTGCAGCTGGTGGGGATGGATGGATGGATGGATGGATGGATGGATGGATGAATGAATTAATGGTTGACATGTATATGGTATGCTTTGGATCATGAGTTTCCCATTTGCAGCTGTTGAATGGATGCATAGATGGATGGATGGATGGATGGTTGACATATGATGTGGTAGGCTTTGGATCATGAGTTTCCCATTTCAATCTGATGGATGGATGACAAATGGGCGGATATATGGGCGGATATATAGATGGATAGATAGATGAATAGATAGGAAGATGGATAAACATAAATATTGACTGATCGATATAAATAAAAAAGAAGGTCCATAATATATAGTTTCGCCCTGACAACGTCAATTTGTCATGCAATTTTGGGGAGACAACTCCAACCGCCTGCCCCCCTCCAAAAATAAAAAATAAAAAATACACAAGCAAGCTCAAACGCAACATGGGAGGTGTGTGTGTGGTGCTGATGCGGGGTCACCATGGCAACCACCGCAAAGCTATTGTCCTTATTACGAATCACCCAGGCAGCCAAATGATTTTAAAGCTGCTATTTTAAGGTCAAATTACAAAGTATTGCTCAATAAGGACAAAAACCCCAGAGAAGGAGAAAAGTGCAATGATGTGCAAAATGGCTGCTTTGACCTCACGTCCCATCATACTATTTTGTTTTTTTTTCCCACCCACCCATCTCTTATTTTTATGATTATTATTTCATCACCGTCCCAAGGACGCACCCAGTGTATGGATCTTTTTAAGAGAGGTGATTTCAGCATGATCACGTCTGTCTGCCTTCGTTCGTCGTCATCATTCCCAAGGCAACAAGGCAATCGAGACAAATGTGCCGAAAGGAAGTCATATCAATCATCATACACTCTTCATTTAATAAAAAGTTTGAAGTAGTTTTTTTTTCTTCCTGATTTATGGAACATTTCAACATTTTGAAAAACAATTCTCAAATAAATAACAAATTTAAAGGACAACCGACGTCACTTTTTTGTTTCTTAACTGACATCAGAAAAACGTTTTATAGCATCTAAAAGACCCAAAACACGCAGGATGATATTTTTAGTCAAATGCAAAAACACCAATAAAAATGACTTAAAGTGTCCAAAATCTGCAAAGGAATTGAGCTGCGAATTGGGCATTTTTAGAAAGTCCCGCCCCCAGTTTGTGACGTCACGCCAAGACGTCTTGCATTGCTTGTGAATCAAAACAATGGCTTCAGATTCGGAGAATATGCTTTCTTGTTACAAATCCAGTTATGAATATGATTCAAATAGTTCTGAAGAGGAAAGCATACATGTTTGCAATCCATTAAAGAATTTATTCCGTGCCATTTTGAGGCAACATTGGGGAGAAATGGATCACCCAAAAAGAGGCAGAAAATGGCGACCAAGCTCTGTGTGATTTTTAAAATGTAATTTGTAAAATGGCTTCAAATGACTTCTACTGAGCGTATTTTACAAAGATTCCACCGCATCCAGCTATATTCTACGTTTTAAGACTTGCGCTGAATATTCCAGAAGTCTTGTTTTTGAGTTGGTGACGAGTCCTCACCCTACGTCACGGAAGGAACGCCCCTGACCGAAAAAAGGACACATTGTAGCAGTCCTTCCATCACGTCAATGCATTTTGCTGTACTTGTTTGGTCTGAAAACGTCATGTTGCACCAAAAAGAGACGCCAGAAGAGGGCGACCAAGCTCCATGTATGGAATTTATCAGCCTGTGGAAACGGGCTGATTAATTCTTCACACGGAGCTTGGTCGCCATTTTCTGCCTCTTTTTTGGTGATCCTTTCCCCCCCCCCAATGTTGCCTCAAAATGGCACGGAATAAATTCTTTAATCGATTGCAAACATGTATGCTTTCCTCTTCAGAACTATTTGAATCATATTCATTACTGGATGTGTAACAAGAAAGCATATTCTCCGAATCTGTTTGTTTGCAATTGTTTTGATTCACTAGCACTGCAAGACGTCTTGGCGTGACGTTACGAACTGGGGGCGGGACTTTCTGAAAATGCCCAATTCGCGGCTCAATTTCTTTTGGTCATTTTTATTGGTGTTTTGCATTTGACTAAAAATATACTGCGTGTTTTGGGTATTTTAGATGTTATAAAACGTTTTTCTGATGTCAGTTAGGAAACAAAAAAAAGTGTTGTCGGTTGTCCTTTAATGTTTTTAAGTACCTTTTTACCATCACCGGTTCCAGAAAATGGAAATAAAGTGATCTCATGTGTGGTTTGTGCTTGGCTCGAAATTGTTTCAACCGGACAATTTTCTCGCCGTCACCTAGCATTTTATCCCAAGGCGATGTTGATGAGAGGGCTGGCGAACAGCTCGTAATTTCCGTTTTTTTTTTTTTTTTTTTTCTTTTCGGAATGACTCAGGCTATCACCTGGTGGCTTTCCCAAGACACACTGAAACAATGTGATTCCTGGCAGCTAGCAATTTGTTTTCTATTTGCAAGTCCACCTGCGTCTCGACACGGGGTCACCTTCGCCGCAGTCTATTTATCGTATCCTCTGTTGACCTTTTAAGAAATGCTTCGAAATTGACTTGGGCATGTTTGTTTTTAACCGGCGTCGGGGCCTTTCATCCGACTGGAGTGGACGGTTCTCTTTACAGTATGGCTTTTTGACGGGCGGGTGTTCCCGCGGGTACTTCGCTACACATGTTGAGTGAGAGCATTTACGCCTTTGAGTGCTTGTTTCGCAGCCTCTCAAGATGTTTGCACATATTCAGGGGAAGGAAGGAGGGGAAAAAAAGGCCGACTGCTAAATGGGGTCAACGGCGGAGAAACAACAACGCTTAAAGGTGAGAAAGACATTTTCAACAGCTCAGTGAGTTAGTTTGGAAGTGCTCCAGTGCATTTTTTTGGGGGTTGGGGATGATGTCAAAGTTGGGTGATGGTTAGCATGGCCGACTCACAGTGCAGAGGTGCAGGGTTCAATTCCAAGTGCGGATTTCTTTTGTTGGGACTTTATATGTTTTCGCTGTGGGAAGACAAAATTGTGAACCATTTACGATCCCTTTGACAAATGTTTCATTTGGGAAAAATCCAAAATAAAAGTGGAGGTTAGCTTAATGGTAAGCTAAGCTACCTAGCCTTCTGGATAGAATGTAAATGAATGTCTTTTAAAACCAAATGTACGCTTTGATCAATCTATCTATCTATCTATCTATCTATCTATCTATCTATCTATCTATCTATCTATCTATCTATCTATCTATCTATCTATCTATCTATCTATCTATCTATCTATCTATCCAGCTAACCAGCTATCTATGTAGCTTCTATTTGGCTAGCTAGCTAACCATCTATCTATGTCGAACATATGTAGCTAGCTAGCTATCTAACCATCTATCTATCTAGCACTTATTTAGCTAGCTAGCTAACCATCTATCTATCTAGCACTTATTTAGCTAGCTAGCTAACCATCTAACTAGCAGGCTAACCATCTATCTAGACATCTACCTATCTATCCATCAATAATCAATGAATCAATCTATCTGTCTGGCTAGCTAGTTATCTATTTATGGTAGCTAGCAATCTAGCTAACTAGGTAATGAGCTAACTAGCTGTTTATCTATTTATTTGTGTGTTTATTTATTTATTTGATTGTTTTTGTTGTGAGAAAATGTTTCTTTTGTGGTCAGATTCAAAAGTCCAGTGCCATATGTTATACGTACTAATGCTAATGTGGTTCATGTCTTGTTGTGTTTACACTTTTTAATGTTAGCTTACTCTCTTAAATGTCTTTTTTTCATGTCTGCCTTTTAATTTATGCAGAGAAGTTTGGGTGTACTTGCAGTTGTTTTTTTTAAAAGAGGTCTTAAAATAAAGTGGAGTTGAATGTTAAGCTAATCAAGTTAGCTTGCTGGATTCCGGCCCTTTTCTTGATGTAAATAACAACAAGGCGTGAACAAGAAAACAAAAAGTACTCATTGAAGGTGTGCATTCTTATAGTCAGTCTTTATTTGATTCTTTTTTTTATTTTCTTGTCAGTCTTTATTTAATTCTTTTTTCTTTGGCTACTCACACCGACACACATTCATCGCCAAGTTACAAAGTTGTCAAGTGCTATTTTTTTTTTTTTTTTTTACATTTTTAATAGGGAGGATACAAATCAGTCTTTGAATAGTTGTAAATACTGCATCCAAAGAACACACAACTATTTTAACAGAGAGTTGGCATAGATACATTTTTGTGTTTGTACAAAACTGCTCGTTGTGCTGTACATTTCGGAGCGTCGCCTAGAGGGACGCCGAGTGCAGATTTTTAGAGTTGGCAGGTTTCACCTATTAAGCCAACTTTTCACAACAAAATGAGATCAAAACAAAATGACATTCAGGATTGGGTAAACAAATGCGAGCTCTTGACTTCCTTTCCGGTGTCCTCAAAGTTAACGACTCCCCATTTGTCACAATATTGCTGCGAGGCGACAGGCTTTGGGATTTGCTATCTTTTCAAAACGTAAGAGCCACACGCGTTCTCCTAATGGCCCTCGCTGCTTGTGAAAGGACATTTTGTCGTAGGGGATGATAGTAAAAGGTATCATGAAACATCTCGGGATGAAATATTGTCGTCATCAGCACACAAAAAAAGGACACGCACGCACACGCACACACGGCCACACGCGTACACACGCGTACACACACACACTCTCACACACACACAGTGGCTGGAAGGCTTAAAGCACGTCACTGCAGAGAGATTGTCTGTGAACGTTCGCATGCATTTCCACGTGGATATTAATATCTCACAGAGAATCTGTGCTTTTCATTTGGGGCGATTGTATATCTTTTTTTGTCGTTCTTTTTTTTATTTTTTATTTTTTTTAAGGTGCCATTAGAGTCGCAAGCTGCTACCTCCACCAAGGTGGTTGTGTGGAGAACATTTTATGTATGTATTTATTTATTATTTGTCTAATTATTTATGTATTTATTATTTGTGTTTATTTATTATTTATATCTATTTATTTATGTATTTATTATTATTGTTCTATTTATTTATTCATGTATTATGTATGTATGTATTTATTTTTTATTTATTTATTTTTAATGTGTTTACATCAGTGACGTGCGGTGAGGTTCATGGATAGATCTTTTTCATATTTTGAAAAAAATCCTAAAAACGGTGAAGTTAAATGGACAAGAACTTTAAAGTACAAATCACTAAATACATCTAACTGTTTAATTTATTTTTTCATTTGATATTTCCATGACAGCTTTCCATGATGACAGGTGAGGCACTGCCTCACCTGCCTCCACTGACTGCACGTCACTGGTTTACATACTTATTTGTTTATTTATTATTTATGTATGTATTTATATATATTTATTTATTCATCTATTTCTTTATGTATGTATTATTATTCGTCTATTTATTTATTCATGTATTATGTATTTATATATCTACGTATTTATGTATTTATTATTATTTATTTAATCGTGTATTTTGTATTTATTTATTTCCTATTTATTTTTTATTTCTTTATTTATTTATGTATTTATTATTTATATTTATTGTTAATGTATTTATTTATTTATTATTGGACTATTTATTTATTCATGTATTATGTATGTATTTATGAGATTTATTTTGATTTATTTATGTATTTATTATTTATATTTATTTTTGATGTATGTATATATATATATATTCATCTATTTATTTATGTATTTATTATTATTGGTCTATTTATTTATTCATGTATTATGTATTTATTTATTTCTTATTTATTTTTGACTCATTTATTATTTATATTTATTTTTGATGTATTGATTTTTAATGTCTATTTATTTATTTATTTATTTATTATTGGACTATTTATTTATTCATGTATTATGTATTTCTTTATTTTATTATTTTTGATTTCTTATTTTATTTATGTAGTTATTATTCATATTTATTTTTGATGTATTGATTTTTAATGTGTTTACTTATTTATTTGTTTATTTTCTTATTTATTTATTTAAAAGTTTGTAAAAGGGGGGAAAAGTTCAAGGATCAAAGTGCAGTGTTTTTTTTCTTCTTCACATTTCTATCAAACAAAACCATTAAAGTATTGGATTGTATTTTCACTCACGGAGGCAGCACTTCACACTTGCCAATTAGTCTATCCGATGTGTGCATGTGGCATAAGTAGCTGACATTTTGCCAAATGTTGACTTTTGGGAGATGCTCATGTCTTAGTCTGCGCTTTGATTTTGGTTTTGATTTGATAGTACTTTCGCATCGTACAACGGTGGCTTGAAAATGACGGATCTTCACCCAGCCCAGCTGCCAAGTGATAAACACGAGATTTACACAATATAATATTAGAATTGAAAATATGGTCAATGAAATGAACAAGTCAATTTGACATATGTCGCCTGTAACAAAATTCAAGCATTTTCACAATTAAGGATTCATATTAGGGTTAGGGTTTCAAAAGTAGGGTTTCAAACTAGGGGTAGCGTTTCAAATTTAGGGTTTCAAATGAAACTAGGGTCTTCAAATTAGGATTTCAGATTAGGGATTCATATTACGGTTAGGGTTTCAAAAGTAGGGTTTCAAACTAGGGGTAGGGTTTCAAATGAGGCGAGGGTCTTCAAATTAGGATTTCAGAATAGGGGTAAGGTTTTCAAACTAGGGTTAGGGTATCAAAGTAGGGTATCAAACTAGTGGTCTTCAAATTAGGATTTCAGATTAGGGTTACGGTCTTCAAACTAGGGTTAAGGGTTCAACGGGTTTGGAATTAGGGTTTCATCTTGGGTTTATGTTTGAACTGTACGGGTTTTAAATTAGGGTAGGGTTTCAAATATAGGTTTCAAATGAGGGTTGGGGTTTTAAATGAAGCCATGGTCTTCGAATTAGGATTTCAGTTTAGGGGTAAGGCTTTCAAACTAGGGTTAGGGTATCAAAGTAGGGTTTCCAATTAGGTTTTCAAAATAGGGTTTCATATTAGGTTTATGTTTGAACTGTATATTGTGTTCAGGTTTGAAATTTCATTGACAAACTAGAGTTTGGGTTTTAAATTAGGGTTGTATTTTCAAAGTAGGGTTTTAAACTAGGATTAGTATTTCAGTGTCACATTTCAAACTGGGGTTAGGGTTTCAAAGTGGAGTTCCATATTCAGGTTAGGGATTCAATTGATAAAAATTACTTTGTATGTTTTTTTTTTTTACTTTTCTTTGGCTCATTGAAAACACATTTTAAATGACACACAAAAAAACAGAAATATACAAAATAATTTTGTAATATTGTTATGGTGGCAACCACTTGACTCAGAAACAGATTTATTAGCACCGTTTTTCCGCTATTTTCTAGCAGGAGAAAATAGGTAATACATATACAGTAAAGTCTCGTTATATCGATATCGGTTATATCGATAGTACTGCTTATTACGAGACTATTTCTATGAACGCAAGGAGAAAATTTACATGCCGCAGGATCGGATATATCGATAATCCGGTTATATCAATATCTTTTCCGACTCCCGAGAATATCGATGTAACGAGACTTTACTGTATATATTTTTTTAATAAAATAAAAAGTCAGATCACAATATACTGCATAAAAATCAATGTTGAGCTGGATACAGCAAGTATGTTGTAAAGTTGAGAGATTTCACTGCATGGACTCTGTTGACCCGAATACGAGACTGCAAATATGTGATGAGAAGGTTTCTTCAGCCGTCATCTGTACTTCTTTGAAGGTGTCGGACATTTCGCTTCTTATCCAGGTGGCTTCGTCAGCGAAGTAAAAAAAAAAAAAAAAAAAAAAAGATTTTTTTTCCCATATTTTTTGTCATATTTTTCAGCTATTTTCATAAACCAGCAAAACCATTCACTAAATCGCCATGGTGGGGTGAGGTTTAATTTGGATCGCTCGTACAACAGACTTCTTAGGCATCATAGGCTTAGTTATGCTGATGAGGTGATGCTAGAGCAAATTGGGCAATCAGGCAGGACAATAGAAGTAATCAGTCAGGACAATAGAAGTAATCCATGGAGCCTCAGGGAATAGTCCTCTGCTCCCCTCAACCTGAGAGCAGGGACCTATCATAGCAGAGTCCGGCAGCGCCACGTCTGGACAGTAGGGATATATATATATATATATATATATATATATATATATATATATATATATATATATATATATATATATATATATATATATATATATATATATATATATATGTCCAAAACTCCCAACAAAAATGTTTAGTTCGCTGACAAAGCCTCTTGGATAAGAAGCGAAACGTGCGACACCTTCTAAGAAGTACAGATGACGGCTGAAGAAACCTTCTCATCGATGAACCACTCCTGTATGACTGAAAGCTTACACAGATGCAATTACAGTGATACCTTGGCTTACGAATTTAATTGGTTCCCAGACAGAGTGTGTAAGGCGAAAAGTGTGTATCCCAAAAATTAATTTCCCATAGGAAACCATTAAAATGAGAATAATCCGTTCTCTGGTCCCCATAAAACATAATTTTTTACTTTCTAATTTTCTAAGCCGTAAAACTACACAAAATATACCTTATTTTATGTATAATAAATGTGCTACGGTATTATAATTAAAGAAATAAACTGTACCGTATAATAAAGTCGTTTTATTTACCTTTGTGATGGTCGTTGATGGCTTAATGGAATGGAGTGGCCGGTTTCATCAGCATTAACACTTGATGAGGAACGTAGCCTTCTTCTTTCACCATCTTGAGGAATGATCCCTTGTAGGTGCTTTCTCTGCGATAATTTTACCTTGTTCCTCATCAATTGCGGTCTGTTTAGCTGGGTTGATAGCTTTTTGCATCAAGTGTACAAATGGCTTGTGCGGGTTATTTGTGGAGCCTGATTGATGGGAATTTTCACCTTGCAGTCTACACTCCGCCTTTGAACTATCAAAGTTGAAAGGAGTCCAAATGTCACTGTTTTCTATCCATTTTCTCACCCTACTCTCTGTTGTCTGCCTGTCTCTTTAATGTTTAAACCACCTCCCCTCACTGCTGCGTTCTTGACCAATCACGTGACTTTAACCGAAGACTGGGGGTGGGGAATAGAGGACAAAATTGAGTCGGCTGCCATTTTCTTGTTAGGAGAACGGGCTTGTTCGCGAACGACACATCACTCATTGTGGCAGCTCCGTGTGTATCCCGAAAAATAGTTTGTATGAAAAGGTAAAATGTTCATTAATTTAACGTTCGTAAACTGAAAAGTTCGTAAGCCAAGGGGTTCGTAAACCGAGGTATCACTGTAAGTGAGTTTTTTTGTGTGTATCTGTGTGTGTGTGTGTGGGGGGGGGTGTTTTTTTTTTTTTTTTTTTTTTTTTATATTGTCCGTCCTTGGCGGAGGTCTTCGCTCTTACGTGCTTTGAGCATCCTCACAGACTCTTTCTTTTACTTTTTTTGGGGGAATTTGAGAATGGAAGAACAAGGAAGTGGATTTTTTTTGTACACAGTTTGGCAGGTTTTGCATTGGTTCAAGTGATTCACTTTAACACGACTGCGCCTCCACCACCTGAGGCTGGACCGATTGTCTCTTGGGACATAAGATCTTAGAGAAAGCCCTTCGGAAGCTGCTGTGGCATAGCGGGTACAAGATCGGGTTGATGGCTGAATTGAGCCAAAGGAGCCAGAAGGTGATGTCGTACCAGTACTTGGACATGCACGTACCGCTGCAGGCGGCGCGGATGATCATCAGCAGCGTGTAAGGCGCCCAGCAGATGCCGAAAATGCAAACGATGACCGCCAGCGACTTGGCGATCTTGATGTCGCGGGAAAGGCGAGATCCCGGAGCCCTGCGACCTGCTATTGACAACGCCGGTGAGGGCTGGAACGGCCGTGAGTTCCTCCCGCCCTGTGAGAACTTATCCCGGTCCGCCAGGATCTGATTGGCATCCAGGTTGGCGCAGGAGGATGGCAAGACCCCGTCATCGTCCTCGATGACGGCTGAGATGGCGGTGGGCTCGCTGCATGACACCTTGATAAGAGTCATAAGAATAGTTACGTATTTTATTTTACCCTTTCAAGGGGTTGAGTTCACTCCATTGGACAATTTAGCATGCTATCTGCGTTACACAAAAATCCAAAAATGATTGTTGTGAATGGATTAGTCCATTTTTCCATTTTTAATTGATGACAGCTGAACCTCGAACAATAACGCGGCGTGGTATTCTAATCAAGAAAACTATGTTTTACTAATGTATTACTTAAATTTGCATATACTCTCAATAAATAGCTTGGCAGAGGGCTGCAGAATTCAGGTGTCTGTCATGAATGGCTACGTCTCCTGCCGGAAGTAAAAGACAATCTTTCTGGGTTCGAGTCTTTGTCCACAGTGCCCGATCGAACATCTCTGACACCGTTTCATCAAAATACTTTCTTCCAGGCCTTAAAAAAAAATAAAAATAATTTTTCTCCCAAAAAATTTACAACATGTAATAAAACAACATTTATAATACAAAATTGCTGATTTGTAGAACTTCCAAGACCTAAAAAAATCAAAAGACATGAAAAATTGGAGCATTAATGTCTGTCATAGGCACATAGCTTTAAGGATTATGTCATACCGGATTATTTATATTTTAGATATTTTTTCGTAGATATAGAGCTTACACGTCCCCCAAGTATGCTATTTTTGGGACATTTATTATTATTATTATTATTATTATTATTATTAAAGATGGTGTATATTTTTTTATGAATATATTGCTTGCATGTTCTTCAAGCATGCTATATATCTTTTTATTTATTATTATTGTATTTTTAAAATTATTGTTATCTTTTTTTTATAAAGATGTGTCTAATCATATTTCATTTATTTTTTTCATGAATATATTGCTTACACGTTCCTCGGGAATAATGCTATTCTGGGGCATTTATTATTATTATTAGTGTTATTATTATTATCTTTTATTAATTAAGATGGTGTCTAATGATATTTGGTGTAATTTTTCATTAATATATTGCTTACATATTCCTCAAGCTTGCTATTTTTGGACATTTGTTATTATTATTATTATCTATTTTTTTTATAAATATGGTGTCTAATCATATTTTATATTTTTTTAAAGAATATATTGCTTACATGATCCTCAAGCATGCTATTTTTGGGAATTTTCTTCTTCTTCTTCTTCTTATTATTATTATTCTCTTCTTGTAATAAAGATGGTGTGTATTCATACCATGGGCGAAAAAAATATATCAAATCATCCCCCGCCCAAGCACCAACAAGGTAAATTTGGATAAACTTTAAAACTTTTCAATAGTTCAAAGGCAGAGTGTACACTGCAAGGTCAATCAGGCTCCACAAATAACCCACACAAGCCATCTGTACACTTGATGCAAAAAGCTATCAACCCAGCAAAACAGAACACAATTGATGAGGAACAAGGTAAAATTATCGCAAAGAAAGCACAGACAAGGGATCGGCCCCTCCATTCCATCAAGCCATCAATGACCATCACAAAGTTAAGTAAAACCACTTTATTACACAGTACAATTTATTTCTTTAATTATAATACCATAGCACATTTATTATACATAAAATAAGGTATAATTTGTGTCGTTTTAAGGCTAAGAAAATTAGAAGGTGGATGGGTGTTATGTTTTATGGGGCCCTGGGAATGGATTATTCTCATTTTAATGGTTTCCTATGGGAAATTAATTTTTAGGATACACACTTTTCGCCTTCCACACTCTGTATGGGAACCAATTAAGTTCGTAAGACAAGGTATCAATGTACCACAATATGCTTTTATTTTGTTTTTGCTAATCCGGCCTCCCACTTTCTAAACTGTCAGTGATTTGTTCTGATATCAAGAAGAATTTAGTGACTAACCTTGCGCGTTTTGACGAAGAACACGGACCACGCTGCTGCTCCTTCCCGCCGCTTCTTCACCGGCCGTGGGGGCGGAGCCTCATCTGGGCCCGCGTTCGCGTTCTTGTTGCGGCGGTGGATGTTCAAGTAAATGCTAAGGTTGAAGAAGGCCACCGACACGAAGGGGGTGAAGAACTCGAAGGTGGAGGCGCACAGAAGGAAGTACCAGGTGAAATAGAACTCGGCGTAGCACTCGTGCGCTGGCACCACGCTGTAGCCTACCACCGCCTCCCAGAAGATAATGGCGGGGCCGTAGAGAAGGAAGGCCAGCGCCCACACCGCCACCATCTTGAACACAGCTTGGCGGGTCATGTTGCGTTGAGCTCTGTATTTCACCTGAGATTAAAAAAAAAAATAACAAGCACGGGGTGATTTTCAGTCTTGTTTTTGAGTTGGTGACGAGTCCGTACGTGACGTCACTGAAGGAACGCCCCTGACCGAAAAAAAAAGACACATTGTAGCAGTCCTTCCATCACATCAATATATTTTGCTGTACTTGTTTGGTCTGAAAATGTCATGTTGCACCAAAAAGAGCCAGAAGAGGGCGACTAAGCTCCATGTAAGGAATTTATCAGCCTGTGGAAACGGGCTGATTAATTCCTCACACGAAGCTTGGTCGCCATTTTCTGCCTCTTTTTTGGTGATACATTCCCCCCAATGTTGCCTCAAAATGGCACGGAATAAATTCTTTAATGGATTGCAAACATGTATGCTTTCCTCTTCAGAACTATTTGATTCAATATTCATAACTGGATGTGTAACAAAAAAGCAAATTCTCCGAATCTGAAGCCATTGTTTTGATTCACTAGCAATGCAAGACGTCTTGGCGTGACGTCACGAACTGGGGGCGGGACTTTCTGAAAATGCCCAATTCGCAGCTCAATTTTTTTTAGATTTTGGACATTTTAAGTCATTTTTATTGGTGTTTTGCATTTGAATAAAAATATCATACTGCATGTTGTTGGGTATTTTAGATGCTATAAAATGTTCTTCTGATCTCAGTTAGGAAACAAAAAAGTGACGTCGGTTGTCCTTTAAGTGGAGAATCTGCGACATCTTGCTTCATTGTCGTGCTACTTGCAACGTCTTCTTGTTAAAACAATTTAGCCTTTGATTCCTCTTTAAATCATATTTTGAAAGGATTAACCTAATTAATAATTCAAAATGGTCTCAAATAATTTAATATTTGATTAGCTGGCGACCAGTCAGTTACTTTTGGGGCAAAATGGGGCGTGGCCTAAAGTGTGATGTCACGACATCCTGCTCCATTGCCGTGATACTTGCAACGTATTCTTGTTAAAACAAGTAAGCATTTGATTCCTCTTTAAATAATATTTTGAAAGGATTAACCTAATTAATAATTCAAAATAGTCTCATATAATTTAATATTTGATGAGCTGCCGATCAGTCAATTACTTTTGGGGCGAAATGGGGCGTGGCCTAAAGTGTGATGTCACAACATCCTGCTCCATATGCAGGCTACTTACAACGTAATCTTGCTAAGACAATTTAGCCTTTTATTCCTCTTTAAATAATATTTCAAAAAGATTAATCAAATTAATATCTCAAAAATAATTCAAAATGGTTTCAATTAATTTAATATTTGATTTGCTGGCAATCGGTCGATTGATTTTGAGGAGAAATGGGGCGTGGCCTGAAGTGTGATGTCACGACATCCTGCTCCATTGCCGTGCTACTTGCAACTCTTTTCATTTTGTATTTGTTTGTTTGGCTTCTCCACCATGAGTCAAATTTTAGCTCTTGACACAAAGGGGGAACAAAGTCGTCAATCAAGGTACCACTCTACATGAAAAATCTACTTCCCAGCACTGGCAGTGAATTCCATTTCAATCTGCCGCAGACACAAGCTGACAAACAACCCTGGAGCGATGTTTTTCAATGACTCCCGAATACTGCTACGCTGACAGAGTGATGGTGTGAATAAAAAAAAAGACACTCATGATGCTCTTAGTCTGCTCTTTGTCAACCCAGATGAGGAAGAGGCACCGGAGGAATGCTACACGGGGGCGGGACTTAGTGACAATGTTAAAAAAAAAAAAATCTATATGATTATTTTGATGAATACGATTTAATAAACATGATTTTTCACTGGTTTCAACTGCTAAAAAGTACTCGAAATAAATACTGACAGAACAATAAATTAGCCGCAAAAAAACGTACATTCAATACAGTGATACCTTGACTTACGAACTTAATTGGTTCCCAGACAGAGTGTGTAAGGCGAAGTGTGTATCCCAAAAATTAATTTCCCATAGGAAACCATTAAAATGGGAATAATCCGTTCCCAGGTCCCCATAGCTAGGTAGCTATTTGCTATTTATTCACTATTTAACTAGCTAGCTGGCTACCTAGCTAGATATCTATTTGCTATTTATTCACTATTTAACTAGCTAGCTGGCTACCTAGCTAGATATCTATTTGCTATTTATTCACTATTTAACTAGCTAGCTGGCTACCTAGCTAGATATCTATTTGCTATCTATTCGCTATGTAACTAGCTAGCTGGCTACCCAGCTATCTATTCGCTATATAACTAGCTAGCTATCAAGCTATCTATTGGTTATCGATTAGCTAGCTAACTTTCTACCTATTTGAGTTATTCCAGGTTGAGTGAACGCTGGCGCATGTGGCTGCCGCTGCTCAACCGCAGAAAAACTGATCCTGTGACTGTAAAGTGACCTTGAGAGTTTTGAAAGGCTGGCTACCAAGCTAGCTTTCTATTTACTATCTATTCGCTATGTAACTAGCTAACTGGCTACCTAGCTAGCTATCTATTTGCTATCTAACTAGCTAGCTATCCATTTGCTATCTATTCACTATCTACCTAACTGGCTATCTAGCTATCTATTGGTTATCGATTAGCCAGCTAACTTTCTATCTATTTGAGTTATTCCGGATTGAGTGAACGCTGGCGCATGTGGCTGCCGCTGCTCAACCGCAGAAAAACTGATCCTGTGACTGTAAAGTGACCTTGAGACTTTTGAAAGGCGCTTAGAAATGAAATGTATTATTATCATTATTATTATTATTATAAGACAGTGCATTCAGGGTATGTTTACGACGCAATAACTTAGACCCAGCATTTTGGTACTGCTTTCGTGATTGTGATAAATAACTGTCTGAAATAACGTCTGCCCGGATGCCCGGGCCGTGCAACTTTTACGTCAGGCGTACAATTAACAAAACATCTCCGCTCGGGTGGCCGACAACTTTTTTTTTTTTTAAATAAAAAAATAAAAATAAGAACTGATTTTTTTTCCGCGAATCAAACGTTTTCTTTTTTCAATAAAGCAAACGTTTGAACGAACGTTTCGAAATCGGAATAACTTATTCATCATCATCGTTGTAGTCGTCGTTTTGGTTTTGCTCCATCTTGACTCAAAATGACGCCGCTCAATGACAGCATCGGTGCTTTTAATATTAAAAAGGAAAAAAAAATGATATCTTGAAGCAGATGGCCCATTTGCTGTCAATAAATATTGCATCCGCTGTTTGATGGGCTTAATGTCCTTCTGTCAGAGACTTTCGTATTGTTTGATGACGCATTGGTGTGGTGGAGGGAGCGTTTGGTAGTGTGGGTGGTGGTGGGGGGTTGATTCCCAGTGCCCCGGTGTAAACGTAAACGGGCTGTCACTTAGACAGCGCGGTACTCAAAGCGCTTCACACTATTACCTCATTCATCTGATGCTGACAGAGCTGATGAGTAATTTGCTCAAGGACACTTAGACGACGAACCAGCAACCTTAGGGTTGCAAAAACAGAGCCATGGCGCCATGACAAAAGTTATACAGTGATACCTTGGCTTATGAACTTAATTGGTTCGCAGACAGAGTGTGTAAGGCAAAAAGTGTGTATCCCAAAATTAATTCCTCATAGGAAACCATTAAAATGAGAATAATCCGTTCTCAGGTCCCCATAAAACATAGTTTTCTGGCCGGTTTCATCAGCATTAAACACTTGATGAGGAACGTAACCTTCTTCTTTCACCATCTTGAGGAATGATCCCTTGTAGGTGCTTTCTCTGCGATAATTTTACCTAGTTCCTCATCAATTGTGTTCTATATAGCTGGGTTGATAGCTTTTTGCATCAAGTGTACAGATGGCTTTTGCGGGTTGTTTGAATCGGGTTGTTAGGGTTAGGGTTAGATACAAGCCAGCTGCCATTTTCTTGTTAGGAGAATGGGGTCGTTCGCGAACGACACATCACTCATTGTGGCAGCTCGGTGTGTATCCCGAAAAATAATTCGTATACCAAGGTAAAATTGTCATAAATTTAACGTTCGTAAACCAAAAAGTTCGTAGGCCGAAAAGTTCGTAAGCCAAGGGGTTCGTAAACCGAGGTATCACTGAATTTCATGTGGAATCGGACATCTTAAGTGTTGAACTTATTTAAACTAACTGTGTGTGTTTATAAAGCATTAAATGATCGTGTGACGTGCGCTTTTCATGACCGCGCCGCACCTGGAAATGTTTGGACTTGTGGATAAACAGTTGAATTGGCTTGGCGCAAGCTAGCTAGTATAACAGAACATGGAAGGATTTCAAACTTTACCAAAAGAAGACAAACTATCCGGATTTTGTCGTTGGCTCGTGTGAAATGTTTTTTTTAATTTAATTTAACTCATTCACTGCTAGGCATGTGCACAAATGTGTCCACTCTAGTGCCAGGGTTTTTGTCATTTTCACTCAAATTGCAGGACCCCCCAGAATATTTTTAGTTTTTGGACGACATAAACATCCAACACAGCATCAGAAATCTTGGGCACACTTCTTTCATCAGAAAAATAGAGTTAATTCCTAAGTTATATGGGTCTGGAGTTAAGTGAGCTCGAAGTGGGCGCAGCAGTACAAAATACAATACATCCGTACATATTGATTTACACAGTGCTTTAACAACAGCTGAAGCTGGAACAAAGTGCTCACATGGAAAACAAGGAAATACTGCCCCCTTGTGGAAGGGCAAAACACTGCCAGAGGTCTGCCAGGCACTTTATTGGCACCTAAGCATGAAAAAACAAAACAAGAAACAAGTAACAAGAAAGCATCTTCTCCGAATCTGAAGCCATTGTTTTGATTCTAGAGCAAGGCGAAGATGTCCTGGCGTGACGTCACAAACAAGGGGGCGGGACCTTCTGAAACTCGCCATTTTGAAGTGGTTTTGGCACACAAAACTCATTTTTATTGGTGTTTTGCATTTGACTAAAAATGTCAGCCTGCGTGTTTTGGGTATTTTAGATGCTATAAAACGTTTTTCTGATGTCAGTGAGGAAACAAAAAAAATGGTGTCGGTTGTCCTTTAACAGGAAAATACTAAGCGCTATATTAACAAGCGGCTGAACGTTGGCTCCATATAAACACATGCGGCTCCGTCATTTCTCAGCAGGCCATGAGTTACGTATCGCACGGTATTTTTAAATGGCACCTACTTTTAACAGACTCGGGCGGTGTGTGTGTGTGTGTCGGTGGGGTGCAAAAATTGTGCGTGGGAGCAGTTGTGATGTCTTTGTGGCTTTTTATCATTTGTTTTGTGAAATGCTTTGCCGTTGCATTTTATGTAAAAAAAAAAAAAAAAACAGGTGGAATATCAAGAGACGTGTGAAGGCTTGATTTGCCCGACCGCAGATACAAAACAAAGTCAAAGCAACAACGTCGAAAGTTGTAAACATTTCAATGTGAGGTGCGGGAGTTTGATGTTGGATTTGTTCAAGTGGAACAGAGACGGAATTTATTCTTTGGAGTTCAAAAAATGTTTCCTTCCAATTAACTCATTGGCTGCCATTCCCGAATTTATTTGGGAATTGAATAATTTTGACGTGGAGCGCCATTTCCGAATTTGTTCCGGTTTCGGTTTTTCATGCTTGGGTGCTAATAAAGCGCTGGTCAGACCTCTGGCAATGTTTTTCTTCCCCTTCGTCATTAGAAAAGGTTGTAAGTCAAGACACGTTTTCCATATAAATACCTTAATCCGTTACAAGGCCCTCCAAAATCCAGACAGAAATGTATTCAAAACCATAAAATGGATCAAAATATGGAACAAATATGTTAGAAATATATTATTGCACGATAAATGAGAGTTGCCCATACTTTAAACAAACAAAGAATAGGCTCATGAATAAAATGATGTTATTTAACTCATTCGATGGAATTCACGAATTTATTGAAAATACTCCCGAATTTGTTCAGGTTTTGTTTTTTCATGCTTGGGTGCCAAAAAAGCGCTGGTCAGACATCTGGCAATGTTTTTCTTCCCCTTCGTCATTAGAAAAGGTTGTAAGTCAAGACACGTTTTCCATATAAATACCTTAATCCGTTCCAAGGCCCTCCAAAATCCAGACAGAAATGTATTCAAAACCATAAAATGGATCAAAATATGGAACAAATATGTTAGAAATATATTATTGCACGATAAATGAGAGTTGCCCATACTTTAAACAAACAAAGAATAGGCTCATGAATAAAATGATGTTATTTAACTCATTCGATGGAATTCACGAATTTATTGAAAATACTCCCGAATTTGTTCAGGTTTTGTTTTTTCATGCTTGGGTGCCAAAAAAGCGCTGGTCAGACATCTGGCAATGTTTTTCTTCCCCTTCGTCATTAGAAAAGGTTGTAAGTCAAGACACGTTTTCCATATAAATACCTTAATCCGTTCCAAGGCCCTCCAAAATCCAGACAGAAATGTATTCAAAACCATAAAATGGATCAAAATATGGAACAAATATGTTAGAAATATATTATTGCACGATAAATGAGAGTTGTCCATACTTTAAACAAACAAAGAATAGGCTCATGAATAAAATGATGTTATTTAACTCATTCGATGGAATTCACGAATTTATTGAAAATACTCCCGAATTTGTTCAGGTTTTGTTTTTTCATGCTTGGGGGCCAAAAAAGCGCTGGTCAGACATCTGGCAATGTTTTTCTTCCCCTTCGTTATTAGAAAAGGTTGTAAGTCAAGACACGTTTTCCATATAAATACCTTAATCCGTTCCAAGGCCCTCCAAAATCCAGACAGAAATGTATTCAAAACCATAAAATGGATCAAAATATGGAACAAATATGTTAGAAATATATTATTGCACGATAAATGAGAGTTGTCCATACTTTAAACAAACAAAGAATAGGCTCATGAATAAAATGATGTTATTTAACTCATTCGATGGAATTAACGAATTTATTGAAAATATTCCCGAATTTGTTCGCGTTTTGTGTTTTTATGCTTGGCTGCTCATAAAGCGCTTGTCAGATCTCTGGCAATGTTTTTTCCCTTCATCATTAGAAAAAGTTTTAAGTCAAGATACGTTTTCCATATAAATACCTTAATCCGTTCCAAGGCCCTCCAAAATCCAGTCAGAAAGTTTTTCAAAACCATAAAATGTATCAAAATATGGAACAAATATGTTACAAATAGATTATTGCACAATAAATGAGAATTGTGCATACTGTAAAACAAACAAAGAATAGGCTCACGAATAAAATGATGTTATTTAACTCATTCGATGGAATTCACAAATTTATTGAAAATATTCCCGAATTTGTTCGGGTTTTGTTTTTTCATGCTTGGGTGCCAAAAAAGCGCTGGTCAGACATCTGGCAATGTTTTTCTTCCCCTTCGTTATTAGAAAAGGTTGTAAGTCAAGACACGTTTTCCATATAAATACCTTAATCCGTTCCAAGGCCCTCCAAAATCCAGACAGAAATGTTTTCAAAACCATAAAATGGATCAAAATATGGAACAAATATGTTACAAATAGATTATTGCACAATAAATGAGAATTGTGCATACTGTAAAACAAACAAAGAATAGGCTCACGAATAAAATTATGTTGTTTAACTCATTTGATGGAATTCACGAATTTATTGAAAATATTCCCGAAGTTGTTCGCGTTTTGTGTTTTTACGCTTGGGTGCCGATAAATCGCTGGTCGTGCCCTGTGGCAATGTTTTTCTTTAACACAGGGGTCAGCATTGACCTTTTTCCATCTTAGCGCTTTGTTACAGCTTAAGCTGTTGTTAAAGCGCTATATAAACCAATACGTATGTATTACATTGTATTTTGGACAGCCACCCTCATTTCAAGCTCATATAACTTCAGTCCCATATAACTTAGGAATTAACTCTTTTTTTCTGATGAAAGAAGAGAATCAAAAGTTTCTTGCGCTGCGTTAAATGTTTATGTAGTCCTTAAACTCAATATTCTGTGTGTCCCGCAATCTGAGTGAAAATGACAAAAACCCTGGCACTGGAGTGGACACATTTTTGCACATTGTCTGGCAGTGAATGTGTTAATAATAGCGTCATTTCAATCTGAATTTATATAGATAAGAACATATATTTGGTACTTATGTCAATCTAAGAAAGTGTAAGTTTCATTCAGAGAAATGAAGGCGGAGTGAAAAAAAAAAAGATTTCTAAAACACGACTAAAAATAACCCCCCCAAAAAAGTAGGCCAACTCACTGTCAAAAGCGAGCAGCTGGTGCATGAAATGAATATTAAAAACCCCACCTAAAATATTCCAAACGTGCATCCAGAAATCAACGCAAAAACGCTGCTTGGTATTCACGGATTGAAAAGCTTTCCCAAATGGACTCAAGGTTGCATAACAGAAGGCCTTGTGCCTTTTTAAGTGGGTTCGATATTTGTGGTGGGAGGGTGGGAGTTGAAATGCATAATGAATGCATAATCTTCATCAATCATGGCGAGCAGTGGTAAAATGAACATGAAACGGTCAGTAATTTGTCTTAAAAATTCTCTTTTAAGTTCTCCTCTGGACGTTTATGAGTGAATTTTTCAAACGTTGGACATCTTTCATGTAATTTTCAACTTCAGCCTTGGGATTTTTTTGTTCTCAAACTATGACACCCTCCTTTTCCCCGTCGTGCTGACCTCTGAGAGGAAGATCAATAGCGGGAGTCCTCCATTGAACTGCGTTCATTCATGCACATGGTTGAGCGTTCTTGTATTCAAGTGCGGCCAGGCTTGCAAATCATTGGCGTACAATTATGACGAGATGATTAATCGGTGGGCCACATTGACTCATTCACTGCTAGACAATGTGCAAAAATGTGTCCACTCCAGTGCCAGGGTTTTTGTCATTTGTCACTTGAATTCCAGGACCCACAGAAGAAATTGAGTTTTGAGGACGACATAAACCGTTAATACAGCATTAGAAACCTTAGACGGTCTTCTTTCATCAGAAAAATAATAGTTAATTCCTAAATTATATGGATATGGAGTTATACGAGCTTGAAATGGGGGCAGCTGTACAAAAGGCAAATCCCTCGTGGTAGGGAAACGACATTGCCAGAGGTCTAACCAGCACTTTATCGGCACTCTCCGGTAGAATAACAAAAACCCCAGTTTTAGGACTACATAAACATTCAATTCAACATAAGAAACCTTAGACTCTCTTCTTTCACCAGGAAAAAAAGAGTTAATTCCTAAATTATATGGATATGGAGTTATACGAGCTTGAAATGGGGGCAGCTGTACAAAAGGCAAATGTTGCCCCCTCGCGGTAGGGAAAAACATTGCCAGAGTTTTAGGACTTCATAAACATTCAATACAGCATAAGAAACCTTAGACTCTCTTCTTTCATCAGGAAAATGTTCATATTAGCTATCTAGCTAGCTTTAGCTATTATTGATAGGAGCTAGCTATTTGATTAAAAAAAAGAGTTAATTTCTAAGTTATATGGATCTGGAGTTATCCGAGCTTGAAATGGGGGCGGCTGTACAAACCACAATACAATACGTACATCTTGATTTATATAGCGCTTTAACAACAGCTGAGGCTATAACGAAGCGCTAGCATGGAAAAAAAAACGGAAATGCTGCCCCCATGTGGAAAATAAGAAACATTGCCAGAAGTCTGACCAGCGCTCTATCGGCACCCAAGCAAGAAAAAGCAAAACCCAAACAAGTTCGGGAATGAGTTAAGCAGCATGAGACAGCTAATCAACAGCTATCCTTTTTTTCTCTCACCAAAACACGCTAACACAAACTGATCTGTTCTAAAAAAAAAAAAAAAAAAAAAAAATCCAGACTTGCACTCCCGAGGTGATAAATGCTGCATAGCAGCGGTGGAGGAAAGGAAGAGGCGGAGCTAGTCGACATCTCTCCGACGGTCCAAGAATTCACCAAATTGCTTCATCAAACATGAAAATAGCAGATGGACCGCGTCCATAAACAGCCCACACACGCTGATACTTCACACTTAAAGGACAACCGACGCCTCCGGACAAGTTGTGTCCATAATTTGTCAAATCACTTCAAATGACTTCTACTGAGCATATTTTATAAAGATTCCACCGCTTATAGCTATATTTTACGTTTTAAGACTTGTACTTAATATTCAGGAAGTCTTGTTTTTGAGTTGGTGACGATGCCTGACGTGACGTCACTAAAGGACCGCCTTTAACCGAGAAAGCGACACACAATGCATTTTGCGGTACTTTGTCTGGTCTGAAAACTTCGTGTTGATGGCGAAATTAGAAGGAAAACACATAAATACCGCGAGCTAGATAACTATATAGCTAGCCAGGTAGCTAGATAGCTAATAGATAGCTAGCCAGCTAGACAATATAGCTAGCTGAAGATCTTTCTAGCTAGCTTTTGTAGCGCTAGCTAGCTAGATATCTCTAAGTATTTATCTATGTATTTATTTAACTATTGATTTAATTACAGTAGTGAAATTGGCTTTTTTTTACAGGAAATGGAGTTATATGAGCTTGAAATGAGGGCAACTGTCCAAAATACAATTCAATACATACACATTGATTTATATAGCGCTTTAACAACAGCTGAAGCTGGAACAAAGCGCTAACATGGAAAAAAGGGAAATGCTGCCCCCTTGTGGAAAAGAAAAAACATTGCCAGAGGCCATGGGCAGCGCTTTATCTGCACCCAAGCATGAAAAAAAACCCCTGAATTTCCAGAATGCCGCTCTACGTCATATTTTCAATTAGTTGTTAAAACAACTGTACAGGTGAAAATATAACATGGAATAATAATAATAATAATAATAATAATAATAATAATAATAATACATTTGATTTATAAGCGCCTCTCAAAACTCTCAAGGTCACTTTACAGTCACGGGATAAGTTTTTTCCTGTAGGTGAGCAGCGGCATCCACAAACCCAGAATAACTCAAATAGATAGAAAGCTAGCTAGCTAGCTCACTAATAGGTAGCTAATAGCTAGCAAGCTACTTTCACAACAGCTGAAGCGGAAAAAAGCACGAACATGGAAAAAGGGGAAATGCTGCCCCCTTTTGGAAAAGAAAAAAACATGTTGGCTAATTCATATTTTTAATATGAAACAGTTTTTTTTTTGTTCAGTAAAGAAAAAATGATTTTTGCACAAAAAAAAAAAAAAAAAAAAAAAAAAAAAAAAACACCAAAAGAAAAAAACTGAACATTTCAACCCCAAAATGTAAAAAGTCGGGACTCGAACCCAGAGGCTGTGGACTGCGAGGCAGATGCGCTAACCACTAGCACCACTGAATTAACCCATTCATTCCTTTAGTTAGCATTTTTTTTTAATTCTCTGCGCTGAATTGTTCGAGTGAACGGTGAAACAATGAGGCACATTTTTCCATGTGACGCAGCGCAGCCCACCTCCAAAACTGCGAAAAAGCTCCACACATTTTTTTTTTTGGGGGGGGGGGGGGGGTACTCACAGCTCTGGTGACAGACAGGAAACGGTCGTAACTGATGAGCACGATATTGAAAACGGAGGCGGTGCAAAGCAGGTAGTCCATAAGCAGCCACACCTTGCACAAACCCTTGCCCAGCATCCACCTGCCTGTCAAGTTGTATGGGATGTACACCGGGATGCAGAAAGCGCCTAGGGGAACACCATCATGCGCATCAAGATGACAGTGACAATGAGAAAGGCAATCATGCTAAGCTAAGGGGTGGTGGTGAGGGCGAGGAGGGAGGGGGGGGGGGGTAAAAAAAACGTTTTGGGAATGCAATCAGATTTCCTGCAGTGGTTTGATTGAGGGGGGGGGGGGGGGGGGTAGTGGAAGTGGAGCTAGGGTGGGGGGGGGGTGGGGGGGTTTTGTGGGGGTTAATTCATCCTCTGCAGATAAGAGCAGCACAAAGAGAGTGTGAGGAAGAACACCCTTCCAAAATTTATTTTTTAAAAATCTATTTTTAGCTTTTATTTTTTTTTTTTTTGGGGGGGGGTAAAATTTCCACTCTGTTGTGAGTGATTTTAAGGGAGGGATAAAAAGACTTTAAGGAGGTAGAAGAAAAAGGGGGTGAAAGGGGGTTTCAAGGGGGGCGATTATCCAAAATGTGAGTACACACACACACACACACACACACACACACACACACAAATCTAGACACAAAGGAGCTAAAAACTCACCCACAAGAAAATCCGATATGGCCAAATTAAGGAAGAAGTAGTTACTTTGAGTTCGCAGGGTTTTGTCCACTACGAACGCCAAGATGACCAAAGCGTTTCCGGCCACCACCGTGGCCACCAACGTCACCATCAGCACCGACAGAAGCAGCGCCAGGTAGCCCGGAAACTGCAACGCGCCGCCGCCACCGGACGCCGCTTGCGGCGGGGTCAAGTTCCCGCTGGAGTTGGACTCCAACACGGCCATGGTTAGCGGGGTTCCCGCAGCATCCTTAACCGCCGCCGCCCACCCCCTCGTCTCACCCTCCCCCCCCAAAAAAAAGACTCCCCCCTCCAGCCTCCCAACCCCCCCACCCCCCGTCGCTCTCACCTTCGTCGTACTCGCCAAGTTCAGCGACGCGCTCGCTCCCCCCCAAAAAATTGTGGCGCGTAATGACGTGCCATTGTCTGTTTTTAGCGACTTTGCGCAACTTTGGCTCAAAAAAAGCGCACTATTAAATAAATAAATTAATAAAAAAATGAGGTGTCCTCTGGTCACCTCGCGGACGGAGGAGCGCGAATGAAGATCCTCTTCGTCGCGTGGCGCGCGCCTTTATTCGTTGTGAGCGCACGTTTTTTTTCACCCGTTTTTTTTTTTTTTACAAGCACGATCCACTTCCGCTTAGACCTCCACAATAAAAGCGTAGTTTTCTTTATCATGCGCTATACAAGGTCACACGGACACGCCTTTAAACAAGCATGGAGAAGCATGAAATGACTGAATGGAGACAAATTAGTATCATTTTTTTGTATTTGGATGCATCGACGTTCAAATAGAGTAAAAATAAATCCATTTGAATGAATATGCAGCCAAAACATTTTTTAAATAAAACAATGAATCGTCCCAGTGGCCTGTGTGTCATTCACTGCCAGACGTGTCATTGTCACTCCCACAGAATATTGAGATTTTGGACTACATAAACATTCAATGCAGCGTAAACAAACCTTAGACTCTGTTTTTTCATCAGAAAAAAAATAATGAATTCCTAAATTATATGAGTCTGAAGTTATATGCGCTTGAAATGAGGGCAGCTGAACAAAAGGCAAATGCTGCCCCCTTGTGGAAGGGAAACGACGTTGCCAGAGGTCTGACCAGCACTTTATCGGCACTCTCCGGTAGAATAACAAAAACCCGAATAAATTCGGGAATGGCGCTCCACGTCATATTCTTAATATTGATTTATACATGTATAAATACATAAATTGATTAATTTATTAATGCATTATTAATGTATTTATCCATTTAGCTATGTATCTATTTTTTACTTCTGTGTTGATTGTTTATCTATGCATATATGTATGTATGTATGTATGTATGTATGTATGTATGTATGTATGTATGTATGTATGTATGTATATATATTTATGTATATATTTATTTGTCTAGAAGCTAATTTATTGATTTATAAATGTAAAAAATTATAAATTTATTAAATTATTCCATTGTATTGTATTATCCATGTATTAAAGTATACCTTTATTACATTATTAAACTACACATTTATTTATTTATTTATTTGTCTAGAAGCTAATTTATTGATTTATAAATGTAAAAATGTATACATTTATTAAATTATTCCATTGTATCGTATTATCCATGTATTAAAGTATACCTTTATTACATTATTAAACTACAGATTTATTCATTTATTTGTTCATTTCTCCACCTATTTATGTATTCGTTTAGTTACTTTAAATGTATTGAGTATTTCTTTATTTCTGTGTCCAAACAGCAATTCCCTTTGACCTTCGACCTCCAACGCCATTCAATCAAGCCATAAATGACCATCACAAATGTAAATAAAGTGACTGATACAATGCAGTGTATTTCTTTCATTACAATACAATATCACATTTATTATACATACTATAAGGTATGTTGTGTGTAGTTTTAAGGCTTATTTAGTTGAAAATTATATTTTATGGAAACCCGGGAACGGATTATTCCCATTTTAATGGTTTCCTATGGGAAATTCATTTTTGAGATACACACTTTTCACCATACACACTCTGTCTGGAAACCAATTAAGTTCGTAAGTTGAGGTCTCACTGTAAGAATATTCAATTATTCGCTTGCATCGTCCGCAAGATACTCAAAGGCCCAAAAAAGCTGTGCGGCTAAAAATCAAATACAGCACAGTAGTAGTGTTTAGTAAAAAAAAAAAAAAAAAAAATCCCAATTGTGGGACTATTAAAGACTTTCTGATTCATATTTTGTAATTACATTACATAAATCACTAACAAACAAACAAAAAAAAAAATACACACAATGGCATCATATGCGCTCCCCCCCCCCCATCCCCCACAGCCCCATTCCCACCCATCCAATTCATTCTCTGCCACACGTGCTCTTTTATTGTGAAGGAATGCGAGCATCCGGCGGCGGGCGCTTCTTTGTCCTCAGCCTCCTCATCGTGCCTGCAGTGTGCAGTCACAAATCCTGAAGAGGTCCACTCCACGTGAACTTGTTTAAGCCTCACTGCCGTTTAGGGTCTATAAATCTACCCACCCTACTCCCTATGCCCCCCCTTTGCAAATGAAGACCCTGTTTCTGACCCTGTATGTGTACACCAACGGTATATCAATACGAGAACATCAAAGCTTTTTGAGAAAAGGACTGCGTTGTCTCCAGGCTAAGACGCAGTGTCTTGGATTTATTTATTTATTTATTTATTTCCAAATTGGAGCATCCAAATCACAGCCCCCCCCCCTCAATGCCCCCCACACCCACCACCCACCACCCGCCCCGAGTGTTCAAATTCTAATAACAAATTGTCAAAGATGCCAAGCGCAGTCATCCGCTGTGTAAAATATGTAAATCCCGCAATGAAATTTAATAAATGAAGACGACATCAGCTCAACTTGCAAAAGCTTATGTAGCCCGTGGAAATCGGGATTGTTCTTTTTGAGATGAAACGCATATTGAATGATATTGTTGTAGCTTTAGCTTGATTCAGGTTAAAAAAAAATAAACACAATACAATACAATACAATACCAGTGTTTGAAATAACGATTGCCCGGAAGCCCGGGGCGTACAACTTTTACGTCGGGCATACAACTTTCAAAACGTCTTGGCCCGGATGGCCGACAACTTATTCAAGAAAAAAAAAAAATACAGTAAAGTCTCGTTATATCGATATCGGATATATCGATAGTCCCGGTTATATCGATATTTTTTCGGACTCCCTTGACTATCGATATAACGAGACTTTACTGTATATAACATTTTTCAAAAAGCTACAAGCAAACCGCTACAAACCATGTGGACTCCTCTTTCTAAGCGCCTTTCAAAACTTTCAAGTATACTTTACAGTCACGGTATAGTCCGAAGCACGAAACAGGCTTCTGATTGGCTGACGTGCCGAGTATGCAAATTGCCAAACAAACTTTCGTTCATGTCGATGTTATCGCTTTGTTCCGGCTTTGTTCCAGCTTCAGTTGTTGTTGAAGCACTATATAGTGATACCTCGGTTGACGAACCCCTTGGCTTACGAACTTTTCGGTTTACAGACGTTAAATTTATGAAAATTTTACCATGGCATACGAACTTTACCTTGGCATACGAGCTTTTTTCGGAAACGGAGCTGCCTCAATGAGTGATGTATCTTTCGCGAACGAGCCCGTTCTTCTCACAACAAAATGGCAGCCGACTGTTTTTGTCCTCTATTCCCCGCCCCCAATCTTTGGTTAAAGCCACGTGATTGGTCAAGAACATTGAGGGGAGGTGGTTTAAACATTCAAGAGACAGGCAGACGACAGTGAGAGAGTTTCAACTTTATAGTTCAAAGGTAGAGTGTAGACTGAAAGGTTAAAATATCCCAACAATCAGGCTCCACAAACAATCCGCACAAGCCATGCTACACTTGATGTTAAAAGCTATCAACCCAGTTAAACAGATCACAATTGATGAAGAACTAGATACAATTATCACAGAGAAAGCACCTACAATGGATCATTTCTCAAGATGGCGAAAGAAGAAGGTTACGTTCCTCATCAAGTGTTTAATGCTGAGGAAACCGGCCACTCCATCCATCAAGTCATCAACGACCATCACAAAGGTAAGTAAAACCACTTTATTATATAGTACAGTTTATTTATTTAATTATAATACCATAGCACATTTATTATACATAAAATAAGGTATATTTTGTGTAGTTTTAAGACTTAGAAAATTAGAAAGTAGAAAATTATGTTTTATGGGGACCTGGGAACGGATTATTCTCATTTTAATGGTTTCCTATGGGAAATTATTTTTTGGAATACACACTTTTCTCCTTACACACTCTGTCTGGGAACCAATTAAGTTCGTAAGCCAAGGTATCACTGTATATACAAATATGTATGTATTGCATTTTATTTTGGACAGCTGCCCTCATTTGAAGCTCAGATAACTCCAAACCCATATAATTTCGGAATTAACTTTTTTTTTCTGATGAAAGAATAGTGCCTAAGATTTCTAACGCTGCGTTGAATGTTTATGTAGTCCTCAAACTTCATATTCTGCGGGTCCTGCAATTTGAGTGAAAATGACAAAAACCCTGGCACTAGAGTGGACACATTTTTGCACATTGTCTGGCAGTGAATGAGTTAAAATTAATTGGGAATTTTATGATTTTCATTTAGATGAATTGTTGGACACATAAATCTGGGTTGTATTGCAGGTTTTTTGGCACTCTGAAGACAATGATTATTTATCTTGATTGGACTTTAAAGCCTAATCGAATGCCTCCTTTTGAGGAACAGATGACAGACAGGTGAGTCAGGCAGCCCCCCCCCCTCAGTGTTTCCATTGTTGGGTTAAAATTGGTGCGACTAATAGGATGACGATGTTGAAAAAAATGATATAAAGGTACACGGTGCTCTCATGTCGACAAAGAACACATGTGCGTCATCCATTACACCCAATCACGCACCAACTACATATTCCGGAAAGTGAGTACAGCGAAAACCTTGAAAGTTGAACCTGCTGAGGTCATACAAGTGAGAACCTTTTGGGGGTGGGGTTAAAATATGGCCTAATATCAACATTTTGGAGTGCTTTTAACTCATTCACTGCTATTCCAAAATGTATTCGGGAATTGAAAAGTGTGGCGTGGAGCGCCATTCCCAATTTTTTTTTTTTTTTTTTTTTTGCGGGGGGGGGTGCTGATAAAGCACTGATCACACCTCTGGCAATGTTTTTCCCTTCCACGATGGGGCAGCATTAGTCTTTTGTCAGTGTTAGCGCTTTGTTACTGCTTCAGCTGTTGTTAGAGCGCTATATAAATTAATATATATTGTATTGACATTGACAATGATAATAACCCTGGCACTGGAGTGGACACATTGTTGCACATGTCTGGCAGTGAATGAGTTAATGACAGGAAATGGAAATGAAAGAGTGGCAGATGTAGACCGAGGATGGGCAAAAAAATTCTTTCAATGTAGTAAAAAAAATCCTTCAAAAGAACGTCGGAAAATAATCAATAAATATTTTCCACAACGGAGAGATGAATTCTGGAAAAATGGAACAAAATAGTGTGTGTTTGGGGGGCAAATTAACACTGCTATGATAGGTCCCTACTCTCAGGTTGGGGGGAGCAGAGGACCACTCCCTGCGGCCCTACCGATTGTTCCTACATTCCTGACTAACGACTGGCCTGATTGCCCAATTCCCTCCGGTATCACCTCATCAGCATTACTAATGTTGCCTAACCAGGCGCAGTCAGTAAACGACGCGATCGATCCATTGATCGTTGCCGACAGCCTCTCAAAAACATCCACCCACTTATCCAATTGATTTGTATTATGACGACAACCATGACAGTCTGACCCAGTAACAATTAAAGGACAACCGACGTCTCCGGACAAGTTCTGTCCATAATTTGTAAAATGGCTTCAAATGACTTCCACTGAGTGTATTTTAAAAAGATTCCATCTCATATAGCTATATTTTACATTTCAAGACTCGCACTGAATATTCAGGAAGTCTTGTTTTTGAATTGATGACGAGTCCGTACGTGACGTTACTAAAGAAACGCCCCCTGACCGAAAAAAAGACACATTGTAGCAGTCCTTCCATCACGTCAATGTATTTTGCTATATTGTTTGGTCTGAAAACCTTGTGTTGCACCCAAAAGCCGCCAGAAGAGGGTGTCCAAGCTCCATATAAGGAATTTATCAGCCTGTGGAAACAGAGGTGGCCACAGGAGGTCGCCATTTTGTGCCTCTTTTCTGGTGATCGTTTCTCCCCAATGTTGCCTCAAAATGGCATGGAATAAATTCTTTAATCGTTTGCAAACATGTATGCTTTCCTCTTCAGAACTATTTGAATCATATTCATAACTGGATGCGTAACAAGAAAGCATATTCTCCGAATCTGAAGCCATTGTTTTGATTCTCCAGCAATGCAAGACGTCTTGGCGTGACGTCACGAACTGGGGGCGGGACTTTCTGAAAATGCCCAATTCGCAGCTCAATTCTTTTGCAGATTTTGGACACTTTAAGTCATTTTTATTGGTGTTTTGCATTTGACTAAAAATATCATCCTGCGTGTTTTGGGTCTTTTAGATGCTATAAAAAGTTTTTCTAATGTTAGTTAAGAAACAAAAAAGTGACGACGGTTGTCCTTTAAATCCAAAGGGAAACCAAATCCGAGGTTTTTTTTTTTTTCTCGTTTTTTTTTTTCCCGGGCCATAGTTGAAGCAGAATTTTAAAACATCAGCTCTCACCCACAAGGCGACTACAAAGGTAAGTAATTCCCATCAACTGCAGCCCGCGTATGCCCCGCGCAGCTCAAGGTGCTTCCCTCCTGAGGATAAGAAGCCAAACTCAAGGCGGGTGGTGGTGGTGGTGGTGGGTGGGTGGGGGGGGGGGTGTATGGGGTTTAGGAAGGGGGGAGGTTGGGGAGCATTCATATTCTGGGATTATCCTAGCCGTCCGTGAAATAAAAGTCAAACTAGAGGCAAAGTTCTCCTGAGACGCATTTGATGGCTCATCCCCAACGTCGACAAGCGCTCAAGAAGATCCTCTTCACGGCGCAAGAGACGTACGGGATCATTGCAAAAGTCTAAGCACCCCTCCCGTTCGTTTGTTGATTTTCTCTTCAGGAGCCTTTTTGATATATAGTAAAGTTTGGATACATGCTTCTGATTTTAAAAAGTTGCTAATTCGTTTTTTTTGTTTGTCCTTCCCAATGTCATGAATGGCTGTAATCTGACCTTGGCTCAAAATGATCATCTCACTTATATTTTCATTAACCATACGGTCACAATAAATAAATAAATGAATAAATACATAAATAAATAAACGAATTATATTTTAATTATTGTATTCTATTTGTAATTGTATTTTATTTATTGTAGTATCTATGCTTGTCTGTGACTGTAAAGTGTCCTTGAGAGCTTTGAAAGGCGCTTAAAATAAAATATATTATTATTATTATTATAAACAAGTAAATAATTATATAATTACACAGATAAATAAGTACATGTTTGAATCAATGAATATAAATAAATAAACAAATAAAAAAACTGATATAAAAATAATGTATGAATGAATGAATAAAATAAATGAATAAACGTATCAATGAATGAATAAAGAAATAGGCAGATAAATGCATGAATAAATTAATAAAACAAATAAATAAATGTATGAATGAATTTGAATAAACACTGTAAATAATAACAAAAAACAACAAAATAAATACATAAATATATGAATGAATGAATATAAATAAAGATATGGGCAGATAAATGCATGAATAAATGAATAAAATAAATAAATAAATAAATAAATGTATGAATGAATTTGAGTAAATACTGTAAATAAAAACAAAAAAATAAACAAATAAATAAATAAATACATGTATGAATGAATGAATAAATATGATACATACATAAAAATAAATAAACAAATTAATAAAAATAAATACAATAGATGAATAAACAAATGAATACAATAAATAAATACATGTATGAATGAGTGAATATAAATAAATACATAAATATGTAAACAGATAGATAAATAAATAAATGTATGAACAAATAAATAAATTAATAAATAAACAAATGAATAAATAAATGTTTTAATGAATATAAATAAATAGATAAATAAATACATAAATGAACAGATAACTGAATGAATGAATGAATGAATGAACGAATGAATGAATGAATACTTTGGACACTAGGACCATGCCTCTCACCCAGCAGGCAGACAGCAGTGGGCGTGTTTAAGTGAAGGAAGGATGTTTTGGCGCACTTTCTAAGTATTGTTCAGATCCACTTGTTAGCAGTGCGAAATAAAGATTTCCAACAGAGCTTGGGCGCCATCTTGTGTATTTTCTGGGACGCTACAGAGGAGTCCTGACGCCTCAAAATGACACTGAAGGACTTCTTTAATCGATTGCAAACATGTATGCTTTCTTCTTCAGAACTATCTGAATCATATTCATAACTGGACGATTGGACTGGACAAGAAAGCATCTTCTCCGAATCTGAAGCCATTGTTTTGATTCTAGAGCAAGGCAAGACGTCCGTGTGTGACGTCACAAACAAGGGGGCGGCACCTTCTGAAACTCGGCATTTCCGGGGTCATTTTGAAGAGGTTTTGGCACACTTTAACTCATTTTTATTGGTGTTTTGCATTTGACTAAAAATATCAGCCTGCGTGTTTTGGGTATTTTAAACGTTTTTCTGATGTCAACTAGGAAACAAAAAAATGGTGTCGGTGGTCCTTTAAATGTATTATTATTATGATTATGACTGTGGAGTGATTCAGACATAGCACAACTGAAGGCCTATGAGTGCTATGCACGGTCCATTGCAATCATCAACCGTACTGCGAGAAAGTTTCTCAACCTTGATGTTCAGTGACAATGGCAACCAAATGACTTTTTCATTTTTGCCGCTGAGCATATTTCGTCACAAACTCGTGTTACAAAATCGTGAACTGATACGATGATAATAATGATAAGCTAATGGGGGCATCCGTGCGGCTTCTTGTAATTATTCTTCCATGAACTTTGCACGATGAAATGAATGCGGCGCCATCCTTGAACCACCTCACACACACACACACACACACACACACACACACACACACACACACACACACACACACACACACACACACACACACACACACACACACAACACCCCCCCCTGGTCCCTTTAGAGCAAGATGACTAAACGCTGAATTAAATCAACATTTAAAAGAGGACTCGTGAGGGCGATGTACGCCAAGAGCTCCGGAGACAAACGCCGGGGGGTGGGGGGGGGGGTATTTATAGGAGACAGTCGGGATCCGCCTACAGCCAACAAGCCAACGTTTTTAATATGTAGATGATATCTCAACCTCGAAGTGACATCCAAACAGAGGTTCTGGAGACCTCCCTAAAGATGCCAATGGGGACAAAGTTATCCCTCAACGCCCGCAATGACACTTATTGGAACGCTGATAAGTTGGGTTTGGTTTGACAAACAGACGGGGTTGGAAATAAGCTACAGTGATATCTTGGCTCACAAACTTAATTGGTTCCCAGACAGAGTGTGTAAGGCAAAAAGTGTGTATTGCAAAAATACATTTCCCATAGGAAACCATTAAAATCAGAATAATCCGTTCCCAGGTCCCCATAAAACATAATTTTCTACTTTCTAATTTTGTAAGCCTTAAAACTACACCAACTATACCTTATTTTATATATAATACATTTTATATGGTATTATAATTAAAAAAATAAACTGTACTGTATAATAAAGTGGTTTTATTGACCTTTGTGATGGTCGTCGATGGCTTGATGGAATGCAGTGGCCGCTTTCATCAGCATTAAGCTCTTGATGAGTAACATAACCTTCTTCTTTCACCATCTTGAGGAATGATCCCTTGTAGGTGCTTTCTCTGTGATAATTTTACCTAGTTCCTCATCAATTGTGTTCTGTTTAGCTGGGTTGATAGCTTTTTATTCTGTGGCTTCTGGAATTCGAGTGACAACGAAAAAAACCCTGGCACCGGAGTGAACACGTTTTTGCTCGTCTGGCAGTGAATGAGTTGATTTGCATCGTGGATTTGCTTTCGTTGGCCACATCAAATGATGATCTGGCCTCCCTGGCCTTAAGTTCGACAATTGTGGTGTAAATGATATGAAAAATGAGCCCTGCAAAAACTTTCACCAGTGAGTAATAAGACCTTCAAATCTGTACAACCCAATGGGGGAAAAACATGGAGTAGTAAAAAAATAAAATAAATAAATGTTGCATAAGTATGCACACCCCCCTAAGAAATAGGGCTGCGGCTGTGTTGACAATAAACCAATCACATTCAAACTCCATTGGATTATTTATTGATTTGTTGGACAAAATATCAATTTTTATATTGAGAAGATACAAAATACAGATTTTTTTCTCAAATACATATTCTTATTGCAAAAAAATGCATTGCTAATTAATATCCTTCAAACGCCGCCTTTTTTTGGTCGTATTTGCCTCGCTTTTTGTTTTTCGGCGCGGCCTTCCTATTTCTGCCTAAATGTAATAGTCAGAAACACAAATGACGCGTTCAAACGAAAACAGGGAAAATGAAATGCCGTCAACCGTGAATACTGACTAATTTGTTTTTAATTACAAATTTTCTCCAAATAAAACAACAGAGGCAGGAAAATTACAACTCCTTTAAAATCAATGACAAGGTTTCTTCAGCCGTCATCTGTACTTCTTTGTAGGTGTCGGACGATTCACTTCTTATCCAAGATGCTTCGTCAGCGAACTAAAGTCTTACTGGTAGTTTCGGCCTTATATATATCCCTACTGTCCAGATGTGGCGGTGCCGGACTCTGCTATGATTGGTCCCTGCTCTCAGGTTGGGGGGGGGGGGGGGGGCAGAGGACAACTCCCTGCGGCTCCACTGATTTCTATTGTCCTGCCTGAGTATGAGTGATACCAGGGCAAATGGGGCAATCAGGCCAGTCGTAGACCTCATGCTCAGGCAGGACAATAGAAGTAATCAGGGGAGCCGCAGGGAGTAGTTCTCTGCTCCCTCCAACCTGAGAGCAGGGACCAATCAGAGCAGAGACCGGCACCGCCACGTCTGGACAGTAGGGATATATATAGGGCCGAAACTACCAGTAAGACTTTAGTTCGCTGACGAAGCATCTTGGATAGGAAGCGAAACGTCCGACGGATGACGGCTGAAGCAACCTTTTCGTCGATGGACCACACCTGTACGACTGAGAGCTTACACAGACGTATAACTCCATTAAAAGTCTATTATCGGCATAATCATTTTGTCTTCTTGCTTTTCGGCCGTTTTGCCTTCCCCGTCGATTTGGCAACATCGTCCTGTGAAATCATGAAAATAATTAAATTAATGAAAATATCCGGGATTAATGATAAAAGCCCCCTAACGGATGGGCAATATCATCCGAGAAATGCAACGGAGAAATAACCTAAAATCTAGAAGAAGCGAGCTCATTTCACCTTTGCCCGCAGCCGTTATCTTTCATCTTGTTTGTATCAGACAGCCTTTGAAATCAATACGCTTCTCGGTGAAAAGCTTTGAGAATTGATTGACAAATTGACCCTTTGAAGGGAGTCCCCCCCAAAAAAAAGAGAAAACCAGGGGTCCTTATCTTTTTTTTTAGTTCCTCTCATCACTTGTTCGACATGGGATACTGGAATGATGGCAACTTGAATGTCACGTTCAGTTTTTGTCTGTCATCACCCTGGTCAACTTTACCTTCTTGCAGTTTCTGATAAACATCTTTTGAGCATGCGCGCCCGTTTATGCTTCTACCAGGTTAACCCCGCCCCCTCCCTGAGCTCAATTTAAAGTGACTGAGAAGAGCCATTTCCATTGAATGGAACGCAAGGCGACTGGGTTCACGCCCACAACGGCGCAAATGCCCCATTCGTAGGAAGTGCGTCTGTGAAAACGGTAATAATAAATAATTAATCTCCAGCATACATGACCCACAACGGCGCAAATGCATCACTCCAAGTAGATGTGACTGGAAAAACGGCAATAAAATAAATAAAAGAATGACTGAATGAATGAAGCTTTGGCGTTCATGACCTACAATGGTGCAAATGCCCCATTCCATTTAAGTGCGTCTACAAAAAAGGCAAAAAATAAAATTTTTTCCAGTGTACTCAAAAGCCTTGATTTTATTTATTTATTTCAAAGGATGACCCTGTGCCTTATACGCAGGTCCGCCTTTTGTATGTGAGCCACGACAGGCCTCGCAACTACTGTCAGGAGCCATCAACTCAATTTCCCCCTGTAGAAGTGGCGCGTAACCCCTGCCTCTGCTGTACCACCTTATAACGTGGTGTGTCTTATATTTGAAAAACTTTTATATATTTGTATATTATATTCGGAAAACCTTTTGCATTCATTAAAGGACAACCGACAACATCTTTTTGTTTCCTAACTGACACCAGAAAACCGTTTTATAGCATCTAAAATACACAAAACACGAAGGCTGATATTTTTAGTCAAATGCAAAACACCAATAAAAATGACTTCAAGTGTCCCAAAACTACTTCAAAATGACCTCAGGATGGCGAGTTTCAGAAGGTCCCGCCCCCTTGTTCGTGACGGCACACCAGGACGTCTTGCCTTGGTCTAGAATCAAAACAATGGCTTCAGATTCGGAGAAGATGCTTTCTTGTTACTCATCCAGTTATGAATATGATTCAAATAGTTCTGAAGAGGAAAGCATACATGTTTGCAATCGATTAAAGAAGTCCTTCCGTCTCATTTTGAGGCATCTGGACTCCAATGTAGCGTCCCAGAAAATGCACAAGATGGCGCCCAAGCTCTGTTGGAAATGGGCTGATTTGACTGCTGGGAATTTGTGTCAACTAGTATCAAATAGTAGTCTTTGTGCAACACACCATCGATTCACCATTGCGTTATTTCTGTGTTTTTTTTCTTCTAATTTCGCCATCAACACGGATCAACACGAAGTTTTCACACCAAATACAGTACCGCAAAATGCATTGTGTGTCACTTTCTCGGTCAGGGGCGTTCCAAACGTGACGTCACGTCAGGCATCGTCATCAACTCGAAAACAAGACGTCCTGAATATTCAGCGCGAGTCTTAAAATGTAAAATATAACTATATGCGGTGGAATCTTTGTGATATACGCTCAGCAGAAGTCATTTGAAGTGATTTTACAAATCAGAATCAGAATCAGAATCATCTTTATTGCCAAGTATGTAGAACACACAAGGAATTTGTTTCCGGTAGAACACGCTGCACTAGTATCGTCGTAAATGATGAGGTGTCTGTTGTCCTTTAAATGTGCGGCTTATAGTTGCGACTTATATACGGAAAAAGTGTGAAAATATACCATTCATTGGGGGTGTGCCTTATACTTCGGTGCGCCTTAGACACCGGAAAATACAGTAAATACGTCCGCAAAAACGGCAATACAAAAAAAATAGATATAAATAAATA
>NC_142740.1:26302699-26335199 GCF_051943395.1 Hippocampus bargibanti | reverse complement strand
TATACTGAAAAGTCTAAAAATACATACGTAACCACTCCCTAATTCAAATTCTGAACCGATCTGAGTGACTGGCTGAATGGGCAACCTGAGGCTTGGATACATACGATTGAATGCCCTCTCGGAACTATTTGAATCATATTCATAACTGGATGTGTAACAAGAAAGCATATTCTCCAAATCTGAAACCATTGTTTTGATTCTCCAGCAATGCAAGACGTCTTGCCGTGACGTCATGAACTGGGGGCGGGACATTCTGAAAATGACCAATTCGCAGCTCAATTTTTTTGCAGATTTTGGACACTTTAAGTCATTTTTATTGGTGTTTTGCATTTGAATAAAAATATCATACTGCGTGTTTTGGGTATGTTAGACGCTATAAAACGTTTTTCTGATGTCAGTTAGGAAACAAAAAAGTGACGTCGGTTGTCCATTAAGTTGATGAATAACCACAAGGGGGATAAGTGCTGTGAATGTGTAATCTTTATACATATCCGAGAGCATCCATTTTCCTAGCGTTTTGAGGCTGAGGTGGATGATCAACATGTACTTTTTAGCTTGACTGGCATCGAAATGTACTGTAATTGCTCTCTTTCGCGTGTAAATGTAAATGTCTCCGGGGACACTGACTAACTGACATAGTTATAAAAAAAAAACAACAACGAACAAACTAAATAAGTAACGGAACAAACTAACTAGCACACATGAATGCAGAAAAAAATAATTACACAAAAAAAAACAATTCAAAATAAAGAATAAATAATTTAAATATTTAAATTTTTCAATTTTACAATTTTAAAAAATTACAAAATAAAAACAAAAACATAAAGCATAAACAATAACAAAAATAAAAATAAAATATACAATATATACAAATAAAAAGGAAAATAAAATATAGAATAAAAAAAAAAAAATCAAAAAATCAAAAAAATCAAAAAATTTAAAAAATCAAAATATAAAAAAAATCAAAAAATCAAAAATCAAAAATCAAAAATCAAAAAATCAAAAAATCAAAAAATCAAAAAAATCAAAAAATCAAAAAATCGAAACGCAAAAAAATCTAACTAAATAAAAATAAAAACATTTACAAATTACAACATTACAAAATAAAAACGTAAAAACAAAAAATAAATCTAAACTTAAAAAAAACATTAAAAATAAAATATAAATAAAAAATAAAACATTTAAACGTTTACGAATTACAACATTACTAAATGACAAAATAAAAACATAAACACAAAAAAATCAAAGCATCAAAGAATAAAAAAATAAAACAATTCAAAAATAAAATAAAACAAAACAAAAAACGCCGTAAGCCCAAACCAAAGAGGCACCCGTACAGCATGTTTCTGTAACAGAATGTATTCACATTACCAAGAGTGATAGCTAGCATGCTAACCATCAAAGCAACATGTTGCCTGGTGTTGTTAAGCTAATTAGCTCACTCAGTATTTTGACATGTTACCTCACGTTATAGCAGTGTTTTCCCACGTATGGGTATGTTCAGGTGTGTGTAAGCACCTTGTAGTCGGGACTTGGAAACACCAACCTATCATTATCCAAGCCGCTTATTGGTCATGGGTGTTGAGGGCGTGCTGGGGCTTATTCTAGCATGACTGAAGAAGTATTCATGGTATGACTAGGAGTTTTGCGAGACAAAAGACAAAACAGGTTTGGGAATTGCTGATTTAGCTCACTAGTTTGCTAGCTAAACATTTTGCCGCACACAAAGTGCACTTAGTTTGGGTCATGTGTTTATAAACTGTGTTTGTAAACAGAATTAATGTAAATATTTAGCAGTACATTAGATTAAAATCATTTAAAGGACAACCCACACCATTTTTTGTTTCCGAACTGACATCAGAAAAACGTTTGATAGCATCTAAAATACCCAAAACACGCAGGCTGATATTTTTAGTCATATGCAAAACACCAGTAAAAATGACTTAAAGTGTACCAAAACTACTTCAAAATGACCTCAGAAAATTTCAGTTTCAGAAGGTCCCGCCCCCTTGTTCATGACGTCACGCCAGGACGTCTTCGCCTTGCTCGAGAATCAAAACAATGGCTTCAGATTCGGAGAAGATGCTTTCTTGTTACTCATCCAGTTATGAATATGATTCAAAAGCATAAATGTTTGCAATTGATTAAAGAAGTCCTTTCGTCTCATTTTGAGGCATCTGGACTCCAACGTAGCGCCCAGAAAATGCACAAGATGGCGGCCAAGCTCTGTTCGAAATGGGCTGATTTGTATGCTGGGAATTTGTGTCAACTACTATCAAATAGTAGTCTTGGTGCAACACACAACGATTGACCATCGCGTTATTAATGTTTTGTCCTTCTAATTTTGCCGTCAACACGGATCAACACAAAGTTTTCAGACCAAACAAAGTACCGCAAAATGCATTGTGTCGCTTTCTCGGTCAGGGGCGTTCATTGAGTGACGTCACGTACGGACTCGTCACCAACTCGAAAACAAGACTCCTTGAATATTCAGCGCGAGTCTTAAAACGTAAAATATAGCTATATGCCGCGGAATCTTTGTAAAATACGCTCAGTAGAAGTCATTTGAAGTGATTTTACAAATTATGGACACAACTTGTCCGGAGGCGTCGGTTGTCCTTTAAAATCATAAAAGTCCCGGAAGACAAAATCCGTTAAATATTGTAGAAAGATCCACACAACAGGGCTGCACTTGAGAAAAGTACCATGCCCACGACGGAGGATGGGGTTCTTGGCACCATTCTTATCTTAAGGGCTTTGGGTTCCATTTTTTTGTTGAATGGCCAAACCACCCGATCCCACTGAGAAAAGATGGCCTGGCGAGCACCGGCCCATTGACCCGGTCCGCTCAATCGGTACTGATAGGATGTGCAAGGCCCAAACATCACCTGAAATGCCAATCTGGGATCTTTCAAAAGCAATAGTGCCAAGTTTGGTTTAACCCCGATTTGAGATGCCACTGAATCCACATATGGTATGTAGTTCACCTGGATAGGAGTACCCTCGGAGCAGGCGTACCTAAGAGAGAATAAAGTCCCATTTTGAAAAGACAAAGGAAGCAATGGAGAATAATCTTTGCTGTTCGTCTTGTACCTCTTGTGCATCGATTCCGTTTCTGTCGCTATTTTATCCAGCATAAACTCCTCAGTCGGTAAATTTACTAAACCTACAGAAGAGCGTAAGAAACAATGTTATTTATCTTAATTCCGGTCCACCTTCTCAGAATGAGGTCTTAATGAAGGCTCAAGGACAGTTTCTGCCAATCAGGAGACTCAACTCCCTCCCAGCCCTGCCCCCCCCTGTCCCTTCCCACTGCCACACTCACTGAACGCTGAGTACACGCTACACGCTGTACTATCATCCTGAACTCTATTTTTTTCTTGTTTTTTTTCTGAAAGACCTCACTTCAACCCTTTTTTTGTTTGTTGTTTTTGCATTACTACATTACGTCACTTTACATACGACACTACCTCACTTTACATACGTCACTACCTCACTTTACATACGACACTACCTCACTTTACATACAGAAATTACATGTATTGTCTGTTGTCAATTGTCTGTCTGTCTTTTTTAGCCACATTATAAGTGCCTTGCATGCTCAGTCCGAGAGGACATTAATTTCATCTGTGCTGTATGTCATGCACATTAGCATTTTTGACAATAAAGCTGACTTTGACTTTGACTTACCAGACCTTATTTTGGGGATTTTACCTTTGAAAACTCTAGTAGCCCAGCGAGCCTGCATCTCCGCTAGCGGTGATTGTGACCCCTGGCCGAGGATGACGCCCACCATCGCCAATGTGGGTTTGGAGAGCCTGGGTGGGAATACATGCTTGTAGAGGCATGGGTGGTAACCCGACTTCTCCTGCAGGCTCGGTGGCAGGAAGGGGAAGCTGTATTTGTATCCTGTAGCAAACACCACCACGTCCACCTGAAAAAAATAAATCCATCGGGTTTTTTAAATGTATTCATACTACTTTTAGATTTTGTGACCTTAAAATCATAGTTTAACTCATTCACTGCCAATGTGCAAATAGGTATCCACTCCAGGGTTTTTGTCATTTTCACTCAAATCGCAGGGCCCACAGAATATTGAGTTTTAGAACTAAATAAACATTCAATGCAGCGTAAGAAACCTTAGACTCTCTTCTTTTACCAGAAAAAAAGAGTTAATTCCTAAATTATACGGGTCTGTAGTTATATGAGCTTGAAATGAGGGTGGCTGCCCAAAATACAATGCAATACATACATATTGGTTTATATAGCGCTTGAACAACAGCTGAAGCTGAAACAAAGCACTAACATAGAAAAAAAGGGAAATGTTGTCCCCTTGTGGAAAAGAAAAAAACATTGCCAGAGGCCATGGCCAGTGCTATATCGGCACACAAGCATGAAAAAACAAAACCGGTAATGGCGCTCAGTACGTCATATTTTCAATTCCTGAATAAATTCGTGAATGGCAGTGAATGAGTTAATATGGTAGTCATGGTGATCTGATCTTACTTTAACCCGAAAATTCAGTTGGCAGCGTAAGAAATCTTACTCTCTGCTTTCATCAGAAAAAAATTCTTATTTAGAGCTTATTTGCTTGTAGAGTTATCTGCATTGAAAGTGGGGGCGGCTGTACAAAAGGTAAATACTGCCGCTTCGTGGGAGGGAAAAACATTGGAAAAACACCAACAGAGGTCTGACCGAAGCTTCACACGCAACCCCCCACAAGAAAAAACAAAACCCGAACAAATTTGGGAATGGCGCTCCATGTCATGCTTTTCAATACCCCAATAAAATTCGGGAATGGCAGTGAATGAGTTAAGTTTTCCTTTATTTAGGCTTAGTTTATTTTTAGTTTTATTTTTTAATTTCTCTTTTTTTGCCTTTATTTTGTGTTGTTCCATCTCAGCATGCGAACGACAGCGTCTGTGGTCTGAGATCATTTCAGTACTGTATGTATTTATTATTATTATACGTATATATTTTCTTGCGAACATACCTGGTCTACAGAACTTCCGTCGGCAAAGACCAAAGTGGATCCGCGGAACTCCTTGACGTTTTCTTTCAACCGAACGCGGCCTGAGATTATCCGAGCCGGTAGGGCGTCACTCACCACGGTGTTTTTGTCGAAAATTCTTTGAGAGAGGAATGAATGAATAGAATTTTTTTCAATGACTCTCTAGAAGCCATATGAATGGATTTTGTTCTATTCAAATTGTGATAACGATTACGGTGATACCGTGGCTTACGAATTTAATTGGTTCCCAGACCATGTGTAAGGCAAAAAGTGTGTATCCCAAAAAAATATTTCCCATAGGAAACCATTAAAATGAGAATAATCCGTTCCCAGGTACCCGTAAAACATAATTTTCTACTTTCTAATTTTCTAAGCCTTAAAATTACACAAAATATACCTTATTTTATGTATAATAAATGTCCTATGGTATTATAATTAAAGAAATAAACTATACTGTATAATAAAGTCATGTTATTTACCTTTGTGATGTTCGTTGATAGCTTGATGGAATGGAGTGGCCGGTTTCATCAGCATTAAACACTTGAACCTTCTTGTTTTACCATCTTAAGGAATGATCACTTGTAGGTGCTTTCTCTGTGATAATTTTATCTAGTTCCTCATCAATTGTGTTCTGCTTAGCTGGGTTGATCGCTTTTTGCATCAAGTGTACAGATGGCTTGTGCGGGTTGTTTGTGGAGCCTGATTGATGGTATATTTTAACCTTGCAGTCGACACTCTGCCTTTGAACATCAAAGTTTAAACTCTCTCACTGTCGTCTCCCTGTCTCTTTAATGTTTAAACCACCTCCCCTCACTGCTGCGTTCTTGACCAATCACGTGGCTTTAACCAAAGACTGGGGCGGGAAATAGAGGACCAAAACTAGCCGGCTGCCATTTTGTTGTTAGAAGAACGGGCTCGTTCGCGAACGACACATCACTCATTGAGGCAGCGCCGTGTGTATCCCGAAAAAAGTTTGTATGCCAAGGTGAAATTTTCATACATTTAACGTTCGTAAACCGAAAAGTTTGTAAGCCAAGGGTATCACTGTATAACAAATTATGATTAAGAAATATTTGTTATTTTTCCCAATTCTTACAAGAACAATCATAAAAAAATCATAATCTAACGAAAACATCAGAAATTTCTAAAATCATTTAAATACATTAATATTAAAACATTGTTTAACAAGGTAACTGAGTAATATTATGACAAAACAATATCATCTATCATTAGTACCCGTGTCGTGGCTTCAGTCCATAGAGCTCGTGATCAAAAATCTCATTCAACTTCTTCTCTGCTATCTTGCTGCTATAAGAAGGGAAAATACTTTTGAGCATGTGATCCATGCGGGAGGTGTACATCATGTCCACCGGGAGGCCTTGGGGTCCCACGCGGCTTATGACCCACGCGCCACTCCTTGAGCTCAGGTAGACCTGCAGGTCAGCATGCAATCTCAAGGTTAATTCTGTTGATGAAAGTTTTTTGTTGTTGTTTTTTTTGCAATAAATTAAAATACATTAAAACAAAAATCAAATGCACCATAAACCAATATGAATGATATCAATCTGAGTTGTTAACTTTGAAAACACGTAAGGACAACCCACACCTCCGGACAAGTTGTGTCCATAATTTGTAAAATCACTTCAAATGACATCTACTGAGTGTATTTTATACAAAGATTCCACGGCATATAGCTATATTTTACGTTTTAAGTTTTACGTTTTTAATATTATGTTTTCGAGTTGATTTTTTTATTAATTCAAATGACATTTTCGAGTTGATGACGATGCCTGACGTGACGTCACAGCCTTCGTGTGTTTGGTATTTAGCTATAAAACGTTTTTCTGATGTCAGTTAGGAAACAAAACAATTATGTCGGTTGTCCTTTAAATGACACGATAACGCTTCAGTATAAAAATAAAACATACTTTTATAATACTTAGAATAAATCAAGGTTCATGATAGACCGACCGACAAAAATGAAAGTGGTTTATTTATTTATTATTTTATGTGGTTCCAGTCAAAACAAAGAAAATTTGACATTGAGAAGAAAATATTTAGCCAAAAAAATGCTCAGTGTTTTTTATTGAGAGAATTTTGCCTTTCTAATGTACGTGAAGAATCCAAATTTAGTCAGTATTTTGAGGACTATGTGAAACTGAAAGTCCCTGTAAAGTGAAAATTCGTGTCTTGTAAAATTGATACTCCATAGTTTTAACATCCTCACCAAATTTGAATGATTGAAAAAAATACACATTTTTTAGTGTAAAATGCACGATGTGATTTAAAAAAATATATATGTTTATTGTTCGAGGTGTACGCGTCACTGTTTCAGTACACACCTGTTTAGCAACCTGACTGATATCCACCGCGATGTCACCTCCGGAACTTCCAATCCCGATGACAACCACTCTTTTCCCGTGCATACCATCAGTATTTCGGTATTCCTGGCTGTGAAAGTACTTGCCAGTGAAACTTTCTATACCTGAATCATGGACATGAATAAAAAACAAAAAATAAATCAATATACGTATTTCGAAATATGCTCAAAAGTTTGTCAAGTCATTGCTAAATCCCCAATAGTAAACTAGCCAATCAGAATACAGAATCACTTCCGGGGTAACCAATGCGTTCTTCCTAAAATAAAGTTTGTTATAGTCAGGCTAAGTGTCTTGCAAGATTATGTACTCACCCAATCTGAAACTAAATACAAATAAGAATATTTTCCTCCTTTTCTGGTACCCCCGAAGGATTATCGTGAGCACATTTTTTTTATAACATGAAAATCTTCAGCTCATGACGTCATCGTTTCTAACCACAAGATGGCGGCAGAGAGACGATGTGCATTTTTTCATTGAAAGAAAGGCCACTAACTTCTCAGAATGGGTGAGTTTGCAAAGTAGTTCAGTCTTGCCGAATTATTATTATCGCTTTTAGTGGGTAACCACCGCTGAAATTGAATACATGTCAGCACATTTCCTCCTTTTCTGGGTTCTCCAAATGATTATCGTGAGCACTGTTTTTTTATAATACAGATCTTCAATTCATGATGTCATAGTTTCTAACAACAAGAGTCAATATGCTTTTTTTTAAAGTGCGTCGCAGAATGGGTGAATTTGCAAAATAGTTCACTCTCCTGCTAATTGATTTTTAGTGGGGTTACCACGTCCTGAAACTTTTAACCGATAAACATTAGTGCTAGCCTCCCTGAGCTTCACAAATTGTAAGGTTCACTCGCGTAATCCATGACAGTGTGAGTGAGTACCTGGAAAGTCTTCGATTGGCATTCTGGGGGTGGTAAAGAGTCCCGTGCAGACCATCACAGCATCGAAAACTTCACTTTTCTGCCGCCCGTCGTGCTCGTCAGTCTCTACTATCCACTGACCGGTGTCAGCAAAGTCGGCAGTTTGCCTAATGCTGACCACGGCCGTCTTGAGACAAACATTAGCAAATATCAAGGCATTATTATTATTATTATTATTACAAAGAGGAAAACCCAACAATTAACAGAGGGGAAATAATCCAATAATATTGACTTCACATCATATTGTGTGTTCTATCAATCATCTATGCAATTAGTAGTATGCCTCATTTCATACGGCCCCTTTTTTGCCAAGAAAACAGCACCTCATCTTTTTATATGATATTTCACAAGATGGCCGAATATAAAAAGAGAGATCTTCGACCATTCCTCCCCACACAATCTCTCAAAATCATTCATATTACACACACATACACACACACACACACACACACACACACACACACACACACACACACCTGAAATCGGATGTGACGCAGTAGGTCAAAGTTCTGCGCATAGAGTCGCAGGTAAAGCAGCACCTCAGAGTGGTGCATATTGTTGGGGAGCTCTGCAGGTGGTGGGAAGTCACTGAATGCCAGCCTCTCCTTGGAACTATTGAGTACCACAGACTCGTAGAGATTGGCTCGTCCGGGTTCCGGTTCCACCTGTCATGTGTCGACAATACAGTGAGACCTCAACTTACAAACACCTTAACTTACAAACTTCTCGTCTTACAAACGTCAAATTTCTGAAAATTAAACCTTATAATAAGCACTATTTTCATAATACACACCCACCACGGCTGGCGGAGTGATCTTCGGCGGAAGCACACGACCGAACAGCATCAGAGGTTAAGTTACCAACTGTCCTTATGGAAGGTGACTCTCCTTCCATAAGCCATCAACGACCATCGAAAAGGGAAATAAAACTTTATTTTACAGCACAGTTTATTTCTTTAATTACAGTCCTCATGTAATATGCGTCTCTTTACAAACAGCAGTTCCCTTTGACCTTAGACCTCCAACGCCATTCCATCAAGCCATAAATGACCATTAAAAATGTAAATAAAGTGACTTTATGATACAATGTAGTGTATTTCTTTCATTACAATACAATAGCACATTTATTATACATAGAACATGGTATGTTGTGTGTAGTTTTCAGGCTTATTTAGTTGAAAAGTATATTTTATGGAAACCCGGGAACGGATTGTTCCCATTTTAATGGTTTCCTATGGGAATTGTTTTTTGAGATACACACTTTTCGCCTTACACACTCTGGGAACCAATTAAGTTCGTAAGTTGAGGTCTCACTGTAGTTTGTTGGTGATATTTCACCCCCCTAAAGTGTTTTGTTTCTCGAGCAAACCTTAAATCTCCATAGACCGCCGATGTCAGGGCCGCTCTCAAAGCAGGTAGGCTCCAGACCTTCTTCCAAACAAGATTTGATGCTGGTCAGGCCTGAAAGCCCGGCGCCGATCACGGCTACCTTCTTAACCATGCTGGAGAAAAAAAAATCACATTTTGGGGTTCAACATGGCGCCATACTTAGTACCAAAACAGGTTTCCCCCACTTTCTGATGTCCTCAGCATATTTTTCCATTCTTTTATTATTCCTTTTTTGGGCCATTGCCGCAACCCAAAACCCAAGATGGTCTACACCAGAAATATCAAACTCATTTTTGTCACACGCTACATTGTAGTTACGATTTCCCCTCGGGGGGCTGTACCCCATATATTCAATACACAGTGCACAACAAGTTAAGCTATGTATCTACCCCGGTCAATGTTGATAATACTGATGTACAAAAACGTTTATAATGGAACACAGTGAAAACTAAAAGACATTTAAAGGACAACCGACGCCCCCGGACATGTTGTGTCCATAATTTGTAAAATCACTTCAAATGACTTCTACTGACCGTATTACTATTACTATAGCGGCATATAGATATATTTTACGTTTTAAGACTCGCGCTGAATATTCAGGAAGTCTTGTTTTCGAGTTGATGATGATCCCCACGTGACGTCACTAAAGGAACGCCCCTGACCGAGAAAGCGACACACAATGCATTTTGGGTACTTTGTTTGGTCTGAAACTTCATGTTGATGGTGAAATTAGAAGGAAAACACATAAATAACGTGATGGTGAATCGTTGTGTGTTGCACCAAGACTGTTATTTGATACTAGTTGACACAAATTCCTAGCAGACAAATCATCCCATTTCCAACGTAGCTTGGGCGCCATCTTGTGCATTTTCTGGGCGCTACATTGGAGTCCAGACGCCTCAAAATGATACGGAAGGAATTCTTTAATCGATTGCAAACATTTATTTTAAGAATTTTAAGCGCATTTCAAAGCTCCCAAGGACACTTTACAGTCACAGACAAGCATAGGTACTATAATGAAAAAAATACAATCACAAATAGAATAGAATAAATAAAATACAGTTATAAGTAGAAACAAGAGAAAGAGCTACATACAAAATACGATTTTAAATAGGTTGGTTTTGAGATGGGATTTGAAGGTGTGAAGAAAATCGATGTTACGAACGTTGGGAGGAAGTGAGTTCCAGAGTTTGGTGGCAGAGCAGCTGAAAGCCCTGTCCCCCATCGTGCTGAGACTGGCAGGGGGGGGCATACAGAGGTGGAAGGAGGAAGAGGATCTGAGGGAACGAGAGGGAATACAAATTTGAAGAAGATCAGATAGGTAAGGACGGGCAAGGTTATGGATAGCTTTAAATGTATAAAGAAGAATTGATTCTATATTTGACCGGGAGCCATTGGAGATCTTGGAAGACGGGGGTGATGTGGTGAAAGGATGAGGTTCTACCCACATGATCCGGGCTGAAGACTGTTTTGGTGGGTTACATATGCTGATTAGAAATGTTGGTTCAAACTTTGGCAAGTAACTTGGAATTTGACATACAGTACTTGATTTACTTTACAGGCCATATAAAATGATGTGATGGGCCAGATTTAGCCCCCGGGCCTCGACTTTGACACCCATGTTCTACGCTGGGGTTGACAACGTCTTTCCATGTGGAAATGATTTGTGCAAAAGATCAAGCATGACAAGAACAAAACCGAAACATTCCTCATAGACTATGCAAATGCTTCCAATGTCTTACTATGTGGAAATCATTTCCATTAAAAAAAGGGAACCATGTCAGTGAGTGCGGATGATGCGCCAAAAACAAGAAAACTATGCACTAAAGCAATCAAAATACAGGAAGAACAGTACCTTGGAAGTGATACGTAGTCCTAAAAAAATCACAAAATTAACTCCTGTGGATTCATTCCCGTTTACTAAAACAGCTGAAGTGAACTGTCAGGCTTCTTAGGACGGTCTAAATGTATGAGTTTGTATGTGTGTGTGTAAAATGTATGCGTCTGTGCATGCGTGTGCCTTTTCATAATGATCATTCTTACAGACCACGCCCTCGGTTCTGTTGCCAGCTGGAGTTGGCAGTGCGATGAACGCTTAATTCAGGAAGGTAAAAAAGAAACAAAGTATAAGTTGAGCAAAAACACACACAAAAAGTGACTCAATAGTTTTCTGTTGTCACAGCAACATTACAAAGTGTGACACAAGAACCACGAAACAGGATATGGACATTATGGCGTCAGTGAAAAGAATGTGGATGTTCTTTTCACGTGTCGTCCTGTTAGGTAACAGAGTGATTGGTACAAAGGAATATTTATCCAACTATCTAGCCATTTAATAATGTTCAAAATGATTTGCTATAGCTAGCCAAAATATTTGTGCTATAGCTAGCCAATGTTATTTGGGAAAATGTTTATAAATTTTTTTTGGCTGTTAGCTAACAAAGTAATTAGTTTGCTATCTACTTGCTAACTATGATTAAGGGGAAAAAAGACATATTTTGTGGCTGTTAGCTGACTTTTTTGTGCTATAGCTAGCCAATGTTATTTGGGAAAATGTTTATTACATTTTTTTGCTGTTAGCTGACAAAGTAATTAGCTTGCTATCTACTTGCTAACTATGATTGAGGGGAAAAACACTTATTTTGTGGCGATTAGCTGACTTTTTTGTGCTATAGCTATTCAATGTTATTTGGGAAAATGTTTATTACATTTTTTGGCTGTTAGCTAACAAAGTAATTAGTTTGCTATCTACTTGCTAACTATGATTGAGGGGAAAAAACACTTATTTTGTGGTAATTAGCTGACTTTTTGTGCTATAGCTAGCCAATGTTATTTGGGAAAATGTTTATTAATTTTTTTGGCTGTTAGCTGACTTTTTTTGTGCTATAGCTAGCCAATGTTATTTGGCAAAATGTTTATAATTTTTTTTGGCTGTTAGCTAACAAAGTAATTAGCTTGCTATCTACTTGCTAACTATGATTAAGGGGGAAAAAGACATATTTTGTGGCTGTTAGCTGACTTTTTTGTGCTATAGCTAGCCAATGTTATTTGGGAAAATGTTTATTACATTTTTTTGGCTCTTAGCTAACAAAGTAATTAGCTTGCTATCTACTTGCTAACTATGATTAAGGGGAAAAAAGACATATTTTGTGGCTGTTAGCTGACTTTTTTGTGCTATAGCTAGCCAATGTTATTTGGGAAAATGTTTATTACATTTTTTTGGCTCTTAGCTAACAAAGTAATTAGCTTGCTATCTACTTGCTAACTATGATTAAGGGGAAAAAAGACATATTTTGTGGCTGTTAGCTGACTTTTTTGTGCTATAGCTAGCCAATGTTATTTGGGAAAATGTTTATTACATTTTTTTGCTGTTAGCTGACAAAGTAATTAGCTTGCTATCTACTTGCTAACTATGATTAAGGGGAAAAAAGACATATTTTGTGGCTGTTAGTTGACTTTTTTGTGCTATAGCTAGCCAATGTTATTTGGGAAAATGTTTATTACATTTTTTGGCTCTTAGCTAACAAAGTAATTGCCTTGCTATCTACTTGCTAACTATGATTGAGGGGAAAAACACTTATTTTGTGGCTATCAGCTGACTTTATTTTCTCCTCAAATCTAGCAAGCACATTCGCTAGATCAGAATCAGAATCAGAATCAGGAAACGATTATTCTTTCTTCTTTAACCTTTATTCGTCCCACAATGGGGAAATTTGCCGTCCACAGCAGCAATTATAAAGGGGATGGGGTTAGGGGGTGGGGTGAAAGGATAGAAAAAGAAGATATTCTAAGCACAGTAAAATAAAAATGGCAACTTTATACTGTAATACAAACTAGTCATACTTTTCTTAATTATTTAAGTGGAAAACAAAGTAGCAGATACCCAAAACAATCAAGCAGTTCAGACCTTTGCTTTATACTCTTGTTTTCCAAAAACCCTCACATTCTCTTTGTTTTATTAGTTTATTTTTTAAATAACCGATGCCAAAAAATAACAGTGCTACCAATAAGCATGTAGATGAGCAGGTAATGAAGTGACTGTTTGCTTTTGACCTGAGGTGTCTGTTACCATGTGAAACTTGTTTTTCCACCTGACTGTCAATGAAGGCTATTTCGTGGGAGGCATTTTCAAGTCGCTTCATTTTACTTTCACTCATTCATGAATTGATTCGGAAATTTAAAATATGACATAGAGCGCCATTCCTGAATTTATTTATTTATTTATTTATTTATTTGTCATGCTTGGGTGCCGATAAAGCGCTGGCCATGGTCTCTGGCTATGTTTTTTTTTCTTTTCCACAAAGCAGCAGCATTTCTCTTTTTCCATGTTAGCGCTTTGTTCTAGCTTCAGCTGTTGTTTAAGTACTATATAAACCAATATGTATGTATTTCATTGTATTTGTGACACCCGCCCTCATTTCAAGCTCATATAACTCCAGACTCATAATTTAGGAATTAACTCTTTTATTCTGATGAAAGAAGCGGATCTAGGGTTTCTTATGCTGCATGCTTGAATGTGTATGTAGTCCTAAAACATTCTGTGGGTCCTTGATTTAAAAACCCTGGCAATATGTGTGGACACATTTTTGCACATCGTCTGGCAGTGAATGAGTTAAGAACAACTCTGACTATCATCAGTCATGTAAGAGTCGTGTAACACTGTCTAAGCCACAATGATTGGCTGTGTGTTTTCTTGGAGGTGTAGTTTGCAGCTGTACTGGCAAATAAAGGAGTATACAAACTACAAATGTCCCAGAGGGCTCCGTTCTGTTATACAACAAGAACCACATGAACCGGAAAGTGAAAAAAAACATGTTGCTGTGGTGAGAAAAAAAAACGTGATTTTTCTGAAAATGTTCAGGCACAGTGTAGTCCCTTCCTAAAAATAGTACAGTATTGCACTTTTCATGAGTTTTTTATACTGTATACTCAGGACATTTAGGTTACAAAAGTAAAAGTACCGGAACATGTGACTTATGGATGTTTGTAGTTTCTCAAGTCATATCTGATACATTGATTAAAACAGTTGATGTGCTTTGGGTTTCTTTTGGTAGATTTTGCTGTGAAGCTAATATGATGATGAAAAGGGTAGAGCTGAAGTCAACGAGTGAGATTTTTTCCTTTTCGAGTGAGAAAGGTTTACTCTGCAAAACATGTTTCTGTTCCACATTTGATGTCGCTAATAGTGGTCCTCAGTGTGCTCAGGGAGCTTGTGCGTCTGCTCAGACACATGAAAAATTAGAGGAAACATTGGCGGCAATTCATCGATTCATCAGATCATCCGTGAATTGCAGCATTGTAAATTGGAAACACAGTTTGTCTACACACTGAATCGTTAATATTTGAGAAGTCTATAATGCTGTCAGGCTTCTTAGTAAACACATGTGAAAAAAAAACCTTGACTCATACATTGTAAATAGCACAGCCACCTTATGTTGAATCAATATAGTTACCGTATTTTCTGGAATATAAGGTGCACCTTCCACGAATGACATATTTAAAAATATTTTTCATACATAAGGTGCACCGCATTGTAAGGGGCACTTTCAATGAATGACATATTTAAAAATGTTTTTCATACACAAGGCGCACCGCATTATAAGGAGCACCTTCAATGAATGACATATTTTTAAACCTTTTCCATACATAAGGCGCACCGCATTATAAGGAGCACCTTCAATGAATGACATATTTTTAAACCTTTTCCACACATAAGGCATTATGGGGCGCATGGTCAGCTTTTGAAAAAAAAAAACATTTTAGGTGCGCCTTATAGTGCAGAAAATACGGTACATAGATGATATCAAATATGCTTTTACACTGTATTTTTATACTTTGCACTATGTACAGTTCTTTTTATAAAACTTGTGCAGTTGTACATTTCAGTCTTCTGTCATTTTTTATTTTTAAATGCAATACAGTGATCCCTCGGTTTACGAACTTTTCGGTTTACGAACGTTAAATTTATGAAAATTTTACCTTGGCATACGAACTATTTTTTGGGATACACACGGAGCTGCTACAATGAGTGATGTGTCCTTCGCGAACGAGCCCGTTCGAACAAGAAAATGGCAGCCGACTGTTTTTGGCCTCAATTCCACGCCCCCAGTCTTCGGTTAAAGCCATGTGATTGGTCAAGAACGCAGCAGTGGGGTGGGGGTTACAGACAGAGTGAAGCTGTTCTCCAAAGTAAATGGCTGGGAAATTAATTTTTGGGATACACACTTTTCGCATTACACACTCTGTCTGGGAACCAATTAAGTTTGTAAGCCAAGGTATCACTGTACTTTGTTTTTTTTTCTCCCCCTCTCCTTTCAATTCTGCTGCTGTAAATTGCAAATTTCACCACTGTGGCACTATTAAAGGCTTTTTGATTCTGATTTGTTGCCAAAATTTGTTGTCAAGTAGCGTGGCAGCGAATGCCCATGGCTCTGAGTACTAATGACCAAATTTGTACTTTGTCACGTCACTTTTTGTAAAAAAAAAAAAAAAAAAACGTTTGCAAATGTGCACGTTTGTGAGATCCGGTTTATTCCGTTTGGCAACATATTTGGGTCCGCACTACGATTCAATGAACATCAACAAAAAAAATCAATTCAATGTTTGATTCAAGTTTTATAATCGTCCCATTCAACCTTTAAAAAAAACTGTTTGCTGCCTACCAATTTTGCAAAGCTGCTTCAATGTCAACAAGCAAGCCTTTGGGCGAGGGAAAAAAATATGCATAAAAAAACTTCAACACCCAAGATGTCAAATGCTGACGGCGTGCTGTCTTTGTGGATAACACGTGCAAGAATTTCTTTTTTAAACGAAAGAACCGTATGGTTGACTTTTGAGACCTCACAAATCCCCAATGATGGTCGAAAGGTCCAATATTTTACCCATGAGCTGTTAGTGAGTGAATATGTGCTTGATTTGTTGTGTAATTTAATCTAGAGGTTTTCTTTTTTTCTTTCTCAATGCACAAAATGGCTCACAGGAGTGTAGCTCATCAGACAGTTAGGACGGCAAAAAAAAAATCACTGGCACCGCCCTACATACTCTCATATCGAAACAAGGGCACGGAAAATCCTACTGGACCCTCCGCACCCTGCCCACCACCTTTTCCAGCGACTCCCCTCAGACAGGCGCCTCCGATCCATGCGCACCAAATCCAGCACACATTTAAAGGACAACCGACACCATTTTTTTATTTCCTAACTGACATCAGAAAAACGTTTTATAGCATCTAAAATACCCAAAACACGCAGTATGATATTTTTTGTCAAATGCAAAACACCAATAAAAAAGACTTAAAGTGTCCAAAATCTGCAAAAAATTGAGCTGCGAATTGGGCATTTTCAGAAAGTCCCGCCCCCCAGTTCGTGACGTTACGCCAAGACGTCTTTTGTATTGCTGGAGAATCAAAACAATTGCTTCAGATTCGGAGAATATACTTTCTTGTTACACATCCAGTTATGAATATGATTCAAATAGTTTGCAATCGATTAAAGAATTTATTCCGTGCCATTTTGAGGCAACATTGGGGGGAAATGTATCACCCAAAAAGAGGCAGAAAATGCCATCCAAGCTCCTGTGAGGAATTAATCAGCCCGTTTACACAGGCTGATAAATTCCTTCCATGGAGCTTGGTCGCCCTCTTCTGGTGGCTTTTTGGTGCAACACGAGGTTTTCACACCAAACAAGTACAGCAAAATACATTGACGTGATGGAAGGACTGCTACAATGTATCTTTTTTTTCGGTCAGGGGTGTTCCTTCAGTGACGTCAGGTACGGACTCGTCACCAACTCAAAAACAAGACTTTCTGAATATTCAGCACGAGTCTTAAAACGTAAAATATAGCTATATGTGGTGGAATCTTTGTAAAATACGCTCAGTAGAAGTCATTTGAAGCCATTTTACAAATTATGGTCACAACTTGTCCGGAGACGTCAGTAATCCTTTAACAGTCTGAATGTGTTCTGAGTGTATTTACAATATGTGCCGCACAACAAAAGAATGTAGTCATACAGGCACCATTAAAAAAATGCGCTACTTTCATGAACGGAATGCACCAACAACACCCTTGTGTGGGAAAATAAATATTTCACATGATCCACAGTATAGTAGCTAGAATAAAAACAAAGAATGTCATTCCTGTAGTAACCGTGTGTGGATGCTGAAGAGCCAAGACTGAAATCTCATAGTTTGTACTTTTCAATTCATGAAACAGTGGAAATTTGGAATGTGGCGCTGGCAGGAAAAAAACTATTCAGGATCTTGTGAATTTTGTGAATAGAGGTAACATCCGAGTTATGGTTCCGTTCCGAAAAAACGGTCGTAAGTCGTAATCCATTCAAAATGGCCCACGTGACGTTTACACGACAGGATAGTATACGATGTCAATGTGTTGTTTTTAAGCAATGTTTCTCTTGAATACTATTATAACCAAACTGTTTACAGTTCATTTATCAATTTTATAATTTTTAGTGTCATTTTTATCATTTTATATTATCGATTTTTATGACTGTATAACTGTACTTGTAATGTATACAACTGTTTACTGTACAGTTCATTTATAAATGTTACACTTACCTTTTAGTGTCGTTTTTATCATTTTATATTTAATATTATCCATTTTTATTACTGTATAATTTACCTGTAATGTATACAATACTGTTTACTGTACAGTTCATTTACAAATTTTATACTTACTCTGCTCTCCCTGCTAACGGCCAGAAGAGGTCGCCCAACAAACACGCTCGGACTCGAGCGGACACCGAAGGAAAAAAGCAGTATACAGTACTACAGGAGATGTTGCCGAGACGGTATCTGCACTGTATAACTACTGTATTGAGTGTAGTCACGCAGTAGATTGCTGTGCGAGTGTGTGACATGCTGGCCGGCCAAAATTGAGGTGCGCATTGCCAGGCGTAGAATTAAATTAAAAAGGGTCTGCCGGTCGTGGTCGTAAGTACGGGTGGTTGTAACTCGTGCCGGTCGTAACTCACGTTACCTGTATTTTGAAATTGGAATGGTTTGAATCATTTGAGAAATATGGAATAAGTGTCGAAAAAGTGTGTCGCTGTTCTTCAGCATTTGTACAATAACAACAACGGCAAGTCTCTGATTGTTACGCAGTGTGTCCCAGCAGCGCCTGCAAGATCTGAGGCGAGAGCCAAAGTGCCTCCAGCAGGTTATATTGGCAGTAGCCCATCCAGAAACCAAAAGCCACATCGGTAACGTTATGGCGGCCCAACATGACGCGGCTCAGCCCCACCGTGGCCGCCCAAAGCAACACCAGGACCCGCAACGGAGCGGCCAGCACCAGGTGCGCTAGCAGGAAGCGGGCGCACATGGCGGCACGGGTGGCGTGACCCGATGGGAAGGAGTAGCGGTCCACTGAGAAGGTGGCGAACATGTCCATGCGGTTGTGGGCCGGACGTCGCCGACGCACCGTCGCCTTCACTATGGCAACAAGGACCAGATCCAGCAGAAGACCTGGAGAATAATCACAAGGGATTGATTGGAAAATGTACAAAATGTACATCTTATGGTGACTTTCAGAGACAGCATCATTCTTCAAGATGGTGAAAGAAGAAGGTTATGTTACTCATCAAGTATTTAATGCTGATGGCCGGGCACTTCATTCCACCAAGCCATCAACGACCATCACATAGGTAAATAAAGGTAAATAAAACGACTTTCTTAACCAGTACAGTTTATTTCTTGAATTATAGCACCATAGCACATTTATTATACATAAAATAATGTATATTTTGTGTAGTTTTAAGGCTTAGAAAATTAGAAAGTAGAAAAGTATCTTTTATGGGGAACTGGGAACGGATTATTCTCATTTTAATGGTTTCCGATGGGAAATTACATTTTGGGATACACACTTTTCGCCTTACACACTCTGTCTGGGAACCAATTCAGTTTGTAAGCCAAGGTATCACTGTAAATGTTTGTTTCCTAACTTTTTTTGCTTTGGAAGAACCATTACCCATGAGGAGGTTGAGCATGACCTCCTGGCCGGCAGCAGTGTCACTCTTGTAGAGGCAGTAGGCGGTTCCAGCAAGCCAGGGAATGCCGTGGCCGGTCACCTCGATGAGCTTCATGAGGGGCCGCGCACTCCCCCACGACGAGTCTTCCCGGGCGCACACCCCAATACTCTTGGACAGCCATAGGTCGATGGCGAGCAGCGAGCTGAGGGCCACACGCAACAGCGACGGGTTGAGCCGAATGCCGTCTTCCTCCGATGGCCCGGAACCGGTGGACGAGCTGGAGCCGCGGCGACGAGTGGGGCTTTCCGATGCGCGGAGTCGCGCAGTGGCCGTGTCGGAGCTCTGCCGCTGGAGGAGATGAGGCGGCGTCGAGGACCGGGTCAGCGGCTTGGTGAGCGACATGAACTCGTAGCGGCCGTTGTTGGTGCCGCCAAGCACCGGGCTCCCCCCACAAGCGACACCGCCGGTGCGGCCAGGGGTTTTCGTCTTCGGTGAAGACATTTTGTCGGCTAGTGTCGTTGCGGCGACCTGGCACCGCAGTGAAAATGTTCCGGCAGTGTCGTGGATGTTGTCTCCGCTTTATTTAGTCGATCGCCGAGGTTCTGTATTCACGTCACGTAGTGTAAGCATAGGACGCCATATTTGTTGTTCTATCGCAAAACCTGCTGGGAAATTGTGTTTTTTTTCCCTGTTCAATCAACGAAAGACAACATTAAATGTTTGCTTCTTTTTAAAATAATTCCTGTATAATAATAATAATAATAATAATAATAATAATAATAATAATAATAATAACGCATTTCAAAGCTCTTAATGACACTTTACAGTCACAGACAAGCATAGGTACTATAATAATCTTTTCCTTTCGGCTTTTCCCCTCAGGGGTCGCCACAGCGAATCAATGTCCTCCATCTATACCGGTTATAGGTACTATAATAACAATACATTTAATTTCTAATCACAAATATAATGAAATAAATAAAATACAATTATAAAGAGAGAGAGAAAGAGAGAGAAAGAGAGCTGAAGGCTTTGCCACCCATCGTGCTACGTAGTATTTCCTTTTTGTCATCCTTTCATATCGTCTTCTGGCCAGCCACTTCATCCATTACCTCACTTTCATACATTGATATTTTCTTACTTGCATTGTTCCTTTCACATCATCATTGTTTTCTTACTTTCGGCCTCTCAGTCCTTCTTTTATTACTCATTTGATTCATTTCTGCTGTTTAAAACCAGAAGTAAAAAAAGTATCAACGATATTGTAGGTGTCAGGTATATGTTCTTCAATAAAGTTATTTTACAAAACAGCACTCGCCTGCGTCCTCACCTCTCATTGGTCGATATCAGTCTCACAAATCAGGCGTTCTTCCGGGTTTGTATCGCGTGAGGAGTTGATCCCAGTCCATTCGAACATCTCAAGCCTGCCACTCGTGGACCTTCAAAAGAGTACAGGATGTCTATTCTACTTGGTGACGAGTTTCCCAATTTCGAGGCCGACACCACCATCGGCCGGATTAAGTTTCACGATTTCCTGGACAAATCGTAAGTAGAACCATTCGGCTATAATGGGTGAACACAAGGCAAAACCTTTTTGTAATGGAACCGGAACTGCGTGTGAGTTATTCAATAACGCTTTTTAAACATCCTTTTCTATTAAAAAATATTTGGAAAATACACACAAACGCGTGCATGTAGCAATACCGTGAATACACAAAATAAAGATTAGACACGCTGTAGGCAAATGAAGAGGTAAGCATTAAGCTAAGAAAACATGTATGGCGCACAATGGAGAAATTTCCAATTAATACAAGGTGTTTGTTTGCATCGAGTACGTAATTCTATAGGGAATTATGGTAGTTTTTGGACCTTTGCTTTTTTTCCAAAGTAAAAAAAAAAGTTGTATAACTTTTTTGTGTTTTATTTTACATTTTCTGTTAAAGTTTTGTAATAGAGTACCGGTTGGTGGTGTACCTCTTTGTTATTTTAAAAATGTTTTATAATTGAGTAGTTCTGAGTGGGGCAGCACGACTGGTTTGCCTACAGTGCAAAGGTGCAAGGTTTCAGTCCAGCTCCAGGCTTCTTCTTTTGTGGAGTTCCATCTCCTCCCAGTGCGTGTGCGTTCTTTTTTTTCTGGATACTCTGGATTCCTCCTACATTCAAAAAATAATTATGGCAGGTTGATGAACTAGCTAGCTACCTAGCTCATACATGTTAAGTTTCAGAAATCGTAAATCGGGAGATTTTCATACTAGCGAGTCTGTGGTGTGTGATAAAATAATGTGTCTTACCAAAGTGTAAATTAGAAGTAAATAAAACACAAACATGCTTTCATTGTTTATTAATACATTTAATTAGTCTAAAAATGTATTTCATTTTTTGCATTTTCTTTTGTTTCACTTTACGAATGAACTGTCTGGATTGTGTCAATAGTTAGTGAGTATTGTGGTCAAAATCTGGAGTCTCCCGACCAAATCGTGAGACTTAATATGTATCCTAGCTATATCGCTAATAGCTAGCTTGCCAGATAGCTAGCCAGATAGCTGGATATGATCACTCGTGATTAACAGCCTTTACATGATGGTGTAAATAACATTTAGTGGCATACACATGATGTAGGCTTTAAATGTGTTTGCAGTGTATGACAAACGCTATACTTTTCAATTATTTTATTTTCGCTTTCATTTTGACAATGCTCACCCTTGCGGAAACCTTGGACCAGTATGGGCACAAGGCTTGTATTGTGTATGGAGCGCCTGGCTTTGCTTGTTGGCACACATTTGAGGTTCCCAGACTTTTTATGCCTGCCTAATCTCATTTACAAGCATCGAAACTCCATTTATATGACACCTTCCTAGCATCGAGGCCTTCAAATCGAGATTGTCTTTTCTGTTCAGTCACATGAGCATGTCATGCTCCAAGGCTTTTAAAAAGGATAGTTGTTTCAATTGTTGCCTTTAGTCAGGAAATAAGCAGCATTAATAAAGTCTATTTTGACCGAATCTCAATGACCCATTTTAGCCTGTAAACATATATAATAAAGTACGAAATCTCGACAGAGAATTGAACATCTTTGTATGCCACGGATGAGTTAAATTTAACCTCGGTTGTTAGTGGAAGTATGGATGTTTTTCGCACTGTCTATATGCGCACTTACAGTACCTTTCAAAAATGAAAACAAATAATCTATTCATTCATTTTAAAGGACAACCGACGTCTCCGGACCAGTTGTGTCCATAATTTGTAAAATGGCTTCAAATGACTTCTAGTGAGCGTATTTTACAAAGATTCCACCGCATATAGCTATATTTTACGTTTTAAGACTCGCGCTGAATATTCAGGAAATCTTGTTCTTGAGTTGGTGACGAGTCCGTACGTGACGTCACTAAAGGCCCCTCCCCCCCTGACCAACAAAAAGACACATTGTAGCAGTCCTTCATCACATCAATGTATTGTGCTGTACTGTTTGTCTGAAAACCTTAATGTTGCACCCAAAAGCCACCAGAAGAGGGCGTCCAAGCTCCATGGAAGGAATTTATCAGCCTGTGGAAACGGGCTGATTCATTCCTCACGGGAGCTGGTCGCCATTTTTGGGTTGCGACATTTCCCCCGCCCGTTTTGGACACTTTAAGTCATTTTTATTGGTGTTTTGCATTTGAATAAAAATATCATACTGCGTGTTTTGGGTATTTTAGATGCTATAAAACGTTTTTCTAATGTCACTTAAGAAACAAAAAAGTGACGTCGGTTGTCCTTTAATGGGTCATCAAAAACTTTTTCCCCTCCGCTTTTATTTCTCTTTTCAACGAGCAGATGGGGCATCCTGTTCTCCCACCCGAAGGACTTCACCCCCGTGTGCACCACCGAGCTGGCTTGCGCCGCCGACCTCAGCGGCCAGTTTGCCAAGCGCGGCGTCAAGATGATCGCCTTGTCCATCGACAGCGTGGAGGATCACTGCGGATGGAGCAAGGTGGAAGGCACATGCGCACGCATACTCTTTGCACCATTACTCTTTACAAACCTTGTGCCAATAAACATGCTGAAATGTACAAGTTGGTAAATATGGCACTTGTTCAGGTAGTGATGTCACGACAGCAGTGACTTTGCCAGCTAAAACAAGACGTTTGAGTAACCCTGGTTTGTTTAAATGTGTGTGTTGCATAACTTTAAAACCTAAAAAAAAATTAAGTCCCCATTCAGGCCATCAAACTGTAATCTTCAAACTTCTCGTAGAGGCAACTTGGAAAATCTTTCAAGATATACAAGTTAATAAGAACAGCATCAAAAAATGCTTACCAAAATGCAATGGCTCGTTTATCATTTACAAAACTTGGACTTTGGCACTTTTATGACGTCTTTTGTGACGAGTCATTGACCTTGCATAAAAATAAAATAGAACCAAATTAAATGGGAGGGGAGTAGGAGGGAGGGAAAGAAAGCGAGAGAGAGACTTAAACGTTTGTCTGATAAAGGAAGGAATTATGGAAGAAATGAATTAAGAAATGAATGAAGGAATTAAGGAAGGGAGGATTTAAAAAAAGAATTAAAGAAAGAAGGAATGAATTAGGGATGGAACTAAGGCAGGAATGAATTAAGAAGGAAGGAAGGAAGGAAGGAATTGAGGAAGGAAGGAATGAAGGAATTAAAGAAAGAAGGAAGGAAGAAATTAAGAAAGGTAGTCAGGTATTAAAGGACAACCGACGTCACTTGTTGTTTCTTAACTGACAACAGAAAAACGTTTTATGGCATCGAAAATACCCAAAACACGCAGTAGGATATTTTCATTCAAATGCTGAACACCAATAAAAATGACTTAAAGTGTCCAAAATCTGCAAAAAAAATTGAGCTGCGAATTGGGTATTTTCAGAAAGTCCCGCCCCCAGTTCGTGACGTCACGCCAAGACGTCTTGCATTGCTGAAAAATCAAAACAATGGCTTCAGATTCGGAGAATATGCTTTCTTGTTCCACATCCAGCTATGAATATGATTCAAATAGTTCTGAAGAGGAAAGCATACATGTTTGCCATCGATTAAAGAATTTATTCCATGCCATTTTCAGGCAACATTGGGGAGAAACGATCACCAGAAAAGAGGCACAAAATGGCGACCTCCTGTGGCCACCTCCGTTTCCACAGGCTGATAAATTCCTTATATGGAGCTTGGACACCCTCTTCTGGTGACTTTTGGGTGCAACACAAGGTTTTCAGACCAAACAATACAGCAAAATACATTGACGTGATGGCAGGACTGCTACAATGTGTCTTTTTTTCGATCAAGGGGCGTTCCTTTAGTGACGTCACGTACGGACTCGTCACCAACTCAAAAACAAGACTTCCTGAATATTCAGCGCGAGTCTTAAAACGTAAATTATAACTATATGCGGTGGAATCTTTGTAAAATACGCTCAGTAGAAGTCATTTGAAGTGATTTTACAAACAACACAACTTGTCCGGAGGCGTGGATAATGAAGGAATTAAGGAAAGTAGGAAGGAAGGAATTAAGAAAGGTAGTAAGGTATCAAGGATGGAAGGAATTAAGGAAAGAAAGAAAACTAATAATTGAATTGCTTGACTCTCCATCCGCTTTGTGTTATTGCGTTGGCAGGACGTGATGGCCTTCAACAGTCAGGCGTCGCATCCTCTGCCCTTCCCCATCATCGCTGACGAGAAGAGGGAGCTAGCCAAGAAACTGGGGATGCTCGACCCCGACGAGATCGACGTCGACGGCATCCCAGTCACCGCCCGTTGCGTAAGAACTCGATCTTGTTCGATCTTCTTCCCATTTTGAGGGAACATAACCAAATAGCTTTCTGGTATGTTTGTCCAGGTGTTTATCATCGGACCCGACAATCGACTAAAGCTGTCCATCCTCTACCCGGCCACCACGGGGAGGAACTTTGACGAGCTGCTCCGTGTGATCGATTCACTCCAGCTGACGGCGAAGAAGAAGCAGATCGCCACGCCCGTCAACTGGAAGGTACGTTCCAACCCCTGTTCCGATGTTGACTCTTTGCACGCTACTATCACAAAGACGAGACGGACTTTCTCTGGTCTTACAGCCCGGAGACAAAGTCATGGTGCTTCCCAACGTCTCCGACGCTGAGGCGGCGAAGCTTTTCCCGAAAGGTGTGACTAATAAAGAGGTGCCTTCCGGAAAAAAATATCTGCGCTACACACAGCTCTGAAGCCCTTCTCGAATCACAATACAAGTAAAAAATAATAATCGTAGAAAAATAGTACACAGTAACAATAAACACAAGAATTAGTGCCTTCATCTCATAATAAATCACCTTTGCACTCAATTCAAAACGAGCGTTTGTGTTCCCTACCGCGTTCCTCTCTGCTATTCCACATTAACGTCACTAGGCGTCGCTGTCGTGCCTGATATTGAGAATACCGCAATACTTCATGACATTTCACCAATAGATGGCGCTAAATACACGCTTTACTGCTGAAAATGTTTTTTTTTCTGTGGGGGTTCCCAACCGCCTAAAAGTCGTCACCTTTTTGTTTTCATTGGAAAGAAAAAAGCGATCTGAGGGGGAAAATATTTGAAGATTCGAAGCACATAACTTGGGTAAAAAAAAATGTCATGTTGGTAAAAAGCCTGATTTTGCAACACATAAATCAGAAGTTTAAATAACTACAGTGATACCTTGCCTTATGAACTTAATTGGTTCCTAGACAGAGTGTGTAAGGTGAAAAGTGTCAATCTCAAAAATTAATTGCCCATCGGAAACCATTAAAATGAGAATAATCTGTTCTCAGGTCCCCATAAAACATAATTTTCTACTTTCAAATTTTGTAAGCCTTAAAACTACACAAAATATACATTATTTTATGTATAATAAATGTGCTATAGTATTATAATTAAAGAAATAAACTGTACTGTATAATAAAGTCGTTTTATTTACCTTTGTGAGGGTCGTCGATGGTTTGATGGAATGAAGTGGCCGGTTTCATCAGCATTAAACACTTGATGAGGAACGTAACCTTCTTTCACCATCTTGAGGAATAATCCCTTGTAGGTGCTTTCTCTGTGATACAGTAAAGTCTCGTTATATCGATATTCAAGGGAGTCCGAAAAAATATCGATATAACCGGGACTATCGATATATCCGACCCTGTTTGCATGTAATTTTCTCCGTGCGTGCATAGAAATAGTATCGATATAACCGGGACTATCGATATATCCGATATCGATATAACGAGACTTTACTGTAATTGTATCTAGTGCCTCATCAATCGTGTTCTGTTTAGCTGGGTTGATAGCTTTTTGCATCAAGAGTACAGATGGCTTGTGTGGGTTGTTTGTGGGGCCTGATTGATGGGATATTTTAACCTTGCAGTCTACACTCTGCCTTTCAATCAAAGTTGAAACTCTCTCACTGTCGTCTGCCTGTCCCTTTAATGTTTAACCCGCCCCGCTGCTGCGTTCTTGACCAATCACGTGGCTTTAACCGAAGACTGGGGGCGGGGAATAGGGGACAAAAACAGTCGGCTGCCATTTTGTTGTTAGAAGAACGGGCTCGTTCGCGAACGACACATCGCTCAGTGTACGAAAAAAGTTCGTATGCCAAGGTAAAATGTTCATAAATGTTGCGTTCGTAAACCGAAAAGTTCGTAAGCCAAGGGGTTCGTAAATCACTGACCCAAAAAAATCTAACCGGGTGTCAGACGCTGGCTCAATTGCCGTCTTTTTCTACCCATTCCTACCCCCCTCCCCCAACCTCGCCCCACTGTATGTTCATCTGTCATCCTGGAGCCTCCTCAAGCAAGGTAATACAACACCAAGGCCAGTCCAAGCTACACTCGCACATGTACATGATTGTGTAGTAGTGCTGATCAAAGACATAAACAACGTTGAGACAGGACTGGCCCTCCCTAGCAAACTCCCTCATATCTCAGGGACGATATCCACCACCCCACTCCTGACCTGCCCGCCTCAGACTAGCCAGGCTCCACTTTTCCTTAAGATTGATAAGCAAAACAAGCGCTCACTCATATTCTGTCTCCCCCATTCACTCCCCCTCCTCCCCCCGTGATAATCCCAGCTGGCTTCTTTTCTGGGTTTGTCGTTTCCTCTTGGATAGTAATGATCACTCGTACCAACCCCCTAACTTCCTTCTTCCACTTTGTGTACAGCCTCAGGATCCTGGTCATTGAACCCTTTTTTTGCATTTATTGTAAGGAGATTTCTTATGTCAGCTCGGTTGTCTGATTACTGACAAGGTACAGTTTGTTATGACCCTGGATCTCATTCTTTACTGTTCATCTGATTATTTGGGATCTGCCTCACCCGTTTTGTTTTTACTGTGGCCTTTAAGTTGCCTCCTAATGGGGAATTTTCAACCTGATGTTGTGATAATCTACCATTGTCCAGATACTACTACTACTACTACTAATAATAATAATAATAATAATGTTTTGGCCAAGCTTTTACGTCTGGGGCCATTCCTGACACAACCCTCTGTATTTATCCGGGCTTGGGACCGGCACGAGAAGACATATGTCCCTTTAATACACAGGTGTCAAAGTCAAGGCCCGCGGGCCAAATCCGGCCCACCACATCATTTTTTTTGGCCCGCGAAAGCAAATCAAACTTGTTAAATTCCATGATGATTGCTAAAATCTGAGCCAAAATTTCATATTTTTGGATGTCAATCACAATAAAAGTCATTATTCTTGACTTGAAAATGAGTTATTCATTAATTTGCTGTGTGCTCTATATGTAATATTTGAAGGGATTTAAACATTGCCCAAATTCATAACGGCCCTCGAGAGGAAACCATAACTACAATGTGGCCCGCGGCAAAAAATGACTTTGACACCCCTGCTTTAATACATCTAATTTATAAGCGCCTTTCAAAACGTTCGAGGTCACTTTACAGTCACAGGATAAGTTTTTCTGTGATTGAGCAGTGGCAGCCACACGCGCCAGCATTCACTCAACCAGGAAGTAACTCAAATAGATAGAAAGCTAGCTATCTTGCTAATAATAATAATAATGCATTGTATTTATAGCGCCTTTCAAAACTGTCAAGTACATAGCTAATAGGTAGCTAGATAGCTATCGAGCTAATATTAATAATAATACATTTCATTCATAAGTGCCTTTCAAAACTCAAGGAAACTTTACAGTCACAGGATTTTTTTCTGCGTGTGAGCAGCTAGATAGCTACCTAAAATGTAGCTAGATAGCTGTCTAGCTAATAGACAGATAGCTAGCTAAGAGATAGCTAGATAGCAAATAGCTTGCTAAGAGATAGCTTGATAGCAAATAGCGAGATAGCCATCCATCCATCCATCCATTTTCCGTATCGCTTAGGATAGCCAGCTAGATAGCAAATAGCTAGATAGCAAATAGCTAGATAAATAAAAAGAAGTGAAGATAGGAAAAAAAGAAATAAGAATAAAATCAGGAGAAAAGACCAAAAAAGATAAATGGGCTAAAAGTCCTTCATGCTTCTCTAGTCCAAAAGTCAATAGAAAGCGCCATATAGTTTTATTTAACCGGCACCACCCAACCTCATGTGATTCAATTCAAGTCACTGGCCCAGAAGTTAAAATATATTTCCACCCCGCCCTGGGATTATTTACTGTATGTGGTGTGTTGAATAAAAATAAATAAATAAAATAAATAAATAAAAACCATGGAAACATCATTTGGAAGAGGGGGTCGTTGAGGTTATTACTCTAGGCGGACTGTTTTGGTCATTTGCTTGTGACTTAGATGTAGGCGGGATCAGATTTTATGAGCAATTTATACCTCAATTCTGATAATATAAGGGTTCACATTTTTTTATCGGTAACCATATGTGTAAAAAAAAAAAAAAAAAACAGGCGAGATCCATAATTGCTTACCTTTACCCCATACAGTCAATTTTCCATGTTCTTATTTTGTAGCATTATATGAGCCTCTGAGGGGTTTACTACTGGGGCTAAATGAATTTCTTTTATGGCTGGCAACCACACAAACGCTCTCAAGAGCCAAGCAAGTTCATGAGAACTGTTAGAAAGAGATTTTTTTTTTTTAAATCCGGTACATTTTTTAATGCATTTCCTGTGCAAAAAAAAGATAAAACAGTAATGGCGAAACACAGGGATATAAAATCTATTACAAGGGTTTTTAGTTTCCACTCAAAGTTGCCAAAAGTGAACTTTTCAATTCACGTTTCCTGTATGTAACGCTGCGCCATAGCACATGTATTGTTCCCAGTTTTTATTTAAATTTTTTTTAACGCTCCCCCCCAGAGCAATAACCGCAGTGGATGCAATAAAACAATGCGCTCTATTAGAATCCAGTTGTTAAAATTCAGGAGGGGTGTTACAGTATGTGGCTTTTAAGTGGGATGTTCTGCCAGTGGAGTTTTTTTTTTTTTTTGGTGCCCGGGAAAAATGAGCCTGAAATCCTCCCCAAAGTGCTGAATTTGGTAAGGAGCCAGCGCCAGGACAAAGAACAACTATGCTGCTGCTGCTAGACAATGAACTAGGATGTCGTCGGGAATTAGGTGGGACAACACTTTGGGAACACACTATTGAAGGTTTTCAAAATAAGGCTCCAATGAACTGAAAAACTCGCGCTGAATTTGAGACAGTCAAATTTAGAATCATTTTTGTGAAAATATCAATAATTTTACTTTTGAAGTTGGAAATGTTTGTAATTTTTTAGCCAAAAATACGCAGGTTTTTTTCCCCAAAAAAGATTGGATTGGATTGGATTGGATTAGCCTTTATTAGTCTCGCAATGGAGAAATGTACTTTTCACAGCAGCAAAGTGATAAAAGTAAGAGGAAAAGATGAAGTTGAAAAACAAAATACAGGCGCTGCTGTAAAGGCAACCACTCTCACGGCGCCAACTTAAAGTAAAAAAAAATTAAAAAAAATAATGTGACACAACACAAAAGACAGACAGTCATTCAATCTTACACACTTTCTGCACCCTCTTTGTTGCACAAAACAGTTCGAGAAGAAAGAGGTGAGGATCAAAGCGTCCTTTTCACCAGTGAATCATGGGATATCATGTTGAAATGTGCACATTTGCTACAAGCTAAATGCAAACACGAAGCTGTAGCATCAGTTGACGAAAAGAGACGGTCTCAAATCTTCTGTCCCACGTAAATCCGCTTCAATTCCAAGCCGCGACAGAATATTGAATTTATCAAAAGAAACGACAAAAGCATATACATTTTCTTTCATCCAAAAACTACTTAATCTCAAATATACAATTTGTTCTTGAACATATGCAATAAGGGTGGATGTCCAAAATACAATGCAATACATATTGCTTTATATCACGCTTTAACAATAACTAAAGGTGGAACAAAAAAGGGAAATGCTGCCACCTTGTGGAAAAGAAAAAAAACATTGCCAGAGGCCATGGCCAGCGCTTTATCGGCACCCAAGCATGACAAAAAAAACTTTCTATCTTTTTGCGTTATTCTGGGTTGAGTGAAAGCTTGTGGCTGCCGCTGCTCACCCACAGAAAAACTGATCCTGTGACTGTAAAGTGACCTTGAGTTTTGAAAGCTGCTTAGAAATGAAATGTATTATTATTATTAGCTATTTATTCGCTACCTATTAGCCATCTATTCGCTAGCTATTAGCTATCTATTCGCTAGCTAATAGCTATCTATTGGCTAGCTATTAGCTATCTATTCGCTAGCTACCTTGGTATCTTTTTGAGTTACTTCCTGGTTGAGTGAACGCTGGCGCGTGTGGCTGCCACTGTTCACCCACAGGAAAAAAAAACTTATCCCGTGACTGTAAAGTGACCTTGACAGTTTTGAAAGGTGCTTATTATAATTATTATTATTATTATTATTATTATTATTATTAAAACCCAAACAAATTCGGGAATGGCGCTCTACATCATATTTTCAATTGCCGAATAAATTCGGGATTGGCAGTGAATGACTGAAAAAATACACCATAATACTAATAATAATAATAATACTAATAATAATAATAAAAAGTAGAAACTTAAGATTAGTCCTTAACCTGGTGAGCCAATAATTATATAGGGGCACTGAATGCCCAAATTTCACCAAATCATTCATTGGAAAATTACGATCAAAATTCCGATGATTGAACTGATGAGTCCATCTGTTCATTATCTCAACCATTTATCATCATTGAAATTGTTTTGACTTTTCAGTCACGGGTTCGAGATCGTTTTGGTCTAAAATTGACAATGTCATCCATCACATCCAAAATTTTTCAGTTCGATGTTGTTTTGTTTGTTTTTTTTTATTTTCTCCGTCCTTGTTTTTATGACAGCGCCTTGAATTGATAGTCCTTGTGCTCTCCTTTTCCCCTTGCTGGATGAACATAAACAAGTTCTAAAGCAAAACATGTGCTCGTTCTCTGGGTTCTTCCTACGTTATGTGTGAGTTAGCCAGGAAAGCCAGACGGGTTTCATTACCGGCTCCATTATGGTTAAAAAAGTGGGAGGGAGGCACATGGGGAGGGGTGAGGGTGGTATCATCCCAAAACGCGAAATGGTCGCCTTGGTGATGGTGCCGAGCACAACCTCTCGTCAACTTTTTACCACTTTTTTTTTGTGCTTCTGGTGCCTTCTTTGCCGTGCACATATAAAGGCACATACAGCGATACCTCTGTTTACGAACCCCTTGGCTTACGAACTTTTCGGTTTACGAACATTAAATTTATGAAAATCTTACGAACTTTACCTTGGCATACGAACTTTTTTTCGTACACGGAGCTGCCTCAATGAGTGATGTGTCGTTCGCCAACGAGACCGTTCTCCTAATAGAAAATGGCAGCCGGCTTGTTTTAGTCCTCTATTCCACGC
>NC_142740.1:26265199-26297699 GCF_051943395.1 Hippocampus bargibanti | reverse complement strand
GCGCATTACATGACGAATGTAATTAAAGAAATAATGTGTTGTAAAATAAAGTTTTATTTACCTTTTTGATGGTCGTTGATGGCTTATGGAAGGATAGTCACCCTCCATAAGGACTGTTGGTAACTTAACCTCTGGTGCTGTTTGGTCGTGTGCTTCCGCCGAAGATCACTCCGCCAGCCGTGGTGGGTGTGTATTTATTGTGGTGGCTCCACAAATAACCTGCACAAGTGGTGGGTGTGTAAAATATAGCTTCATTTATAAGGCAACCTTTAATTTTCATAAATTTGACGTTTGTAAGACAAAAAGTTTGTAAGTTGAGGTCTTACTGTATAGTGATACCTCGGTTAACGAAACCCTTTTCAGTTTACGAACGTTAAATTTATGAAAATTTTACCTTGGCATATGAACTATTTTTCGGGATACACACGGAGCGCCACAATGACTGATGTGTTGTTCGCGAACGAGCCCCTTCTCCTAACAAGGAAATGGCAGCTGACTTTTTTTGTCCTCTATTCCCCGCCCCCAGTCTCTGGTTAAAGCTGCACGTGATTTGTCAAGAACGCAGCAGTGAGGGGAGGTGGTTTAAACATTAGAGACAGGCAGACGACAGAGAGAGAATGAGAAAATGGATAGAAAACACAGTGAAATTTGGACTCGTTTCAACTTTATTGATAGTTCAAAGGCAGAGTGTAGACTGCAAGGTTAAAATATCCCATCAATCAAGCTCCACAAATAACCTGCACAAGTCATCCATACTCTTGATGCAAAAAGCTAGCAACCTAGCTAAACAGAACACAATTGATGAGGAACTATGTAAAATTATAGCAGAGAAAGCACCGCAGCTTCATTCGGATATCATGAGGCAACCTGGAAGTTCGTCAACCATTGATGATTTTAAGACTAGCCTTGGATGGTTCGAGAACTTGAAGCGTCGTACAGGGATTCATAGTGTCATTTGTCATGGTGAGGCAGCCAGTTCTGACGATAAAGCTGCCAAAGCTTACAAGGAATTCCTCAAGATGCTGAAATAAGGTTACGTTCCTCATCAAGTGTTTAATGCTGTCATGATCTGGTTGGCGACCAACGGGGGGCGCTGTCGGCCCCGCCTGCACCTGCACAGGTGCTGGTCGTCCCGATCAGATTGGCGACCAACGGGTAGCGACGTCAGCCGTGCCTGCAGCCTCGCAGGTGCTGGTCGTTTTAATCACTGACACTTAAAAGGACACCCGGCACGACCATCCGGTGTCGGTTCATTGTTTGCTGCATGCATTGTGTATGCTGTGCATGTGTTTGTTTAACCTTGGCGGACTTTTACTTTTGGTCTTCTTTTGATACTTTGTATTTTTTCTGTTCAGATGATTTTGATGTTTTACATTTTGTTCCTGCCGACCTTTATTTTAATACAATTGGTCAAACAACCTCCTGCTCCCTCCTGCCTGCTTCTTGGGATCCGCACCCGCCATCACCACCTTGCAAAACGTGACAAATGCTGATGAAACCGGCCACTACATTCCATCAAACCATCAACGACCATCACAAAGGTAAATAAAACGACTTTATTATACAGTACAGTTTATTTCTTTAATTAGAATACCATAGCACATGTATATTTTGTGTAGTTTTAAGGCTTAGAAAATTAGAAAGTAGAAAATCATGTTTTATGGAGACCTGGGAACGGATTATTCTCATTTTAATGGTTTCCTATGGGAAATCAATGTTTGGGATAAACACCTCTCACCTTACACACTGTCTGGGAACTAATTAAGTTTGTAAGACAATGTATTACTGTGTGTATATATGCATACAGAGATAGAGAGATGTCAAAAGTTGAACATTTAGAGAAATAATGTGCCTTTTAAAAATAAAAAGTGATTTTGGCAGACTCGTTTGGTTTTGTTTAATTCCAAGAAAACTGTCAACTTCTCAAGTTAAGAAATAACAACGAATGGACCGAGTTTGACGGGCGGGCGTCATCCAGCGCCACTTTGAGTGTCTTATCGTCTTGTCATTTGTCTTTAGTGGCCTGCCAAACAGGAAGTGCGAGCAAATTACATGCTGTCCTGCTGCCAGACAAAAGCTTTCTTGTGCGCTCAAAGCGACAAGTTGAAGCCGGTTGACGGGAGTGCATGCAGGAAAAAAAAAATAAAAAATCAGGGAACACAGAAAACGGAATATTATGAGATAAGACAGTTAAAAAAAGTCAAGAAAAAATATGTTTTGTGTGCTTTTGTAGTCCAAATGTCTTTTTTTATGTTCAAAGTGAGATTTATAAAGAATTTAGCAAGTAGGCTCATTTTCCAGATAAATAGTTCATTTATACAGTGTCTGAAATAACATCTGCCCGGATGCCCGCGGCATGCAACTTTTACGTCAGGCGTACAACTTACAGAACGTCTCTGCCCAGGTGGCCGAGACAAGAAAATCAATATATTTTTTCAAATAAAACGTTTGCTTTATTCTGATTCGGTTTGAAAATTTCGGTTCGTTCAGAAGCCTGCGTTGAATAACTTTGTTCTTCCGGGTGCATTTGCATATCATTTTCCAAAGTAGACGCACAGCGAACACAAGAAAAATAGATAAATGGTTAGGAATCATGCTAGAACCTCAGCCCCGGAAGAAAGATTCAAAAGAAGCTAACAAAATTGATGACGCTACAAATCACATGCTTATTAGCAGACGACGCAGCGTATACATTTCATTGTGCAACATGATGAACAGTGTATGGACAAACGACAACTGATGCAAAATCATCAGCAAGGGATATTTACAATAAAAGCTATCAACCTAGCTAAACAGAACACAATTGATGAGGAACAAGGTAAAATTATAGCAGAGAAAGCACCTACAAGGGATCATTCCTCAAGATGGTGAAAGAAGGCTACGTTTCTCATCAAATGTTTAATGCTGATGAAACCAGCCACTACATTCCATCAAGCCATCAACGACCATCACAAAGGTAAATAAAACAACTTTATTATACTGTACAGTTTATGTATTAATTATAATACCATAGCACATTTATTATACATAAAATAAGGTATATTTTGTGTAGTTTTAAGGCTTAGAAAATTAGAAAGTAGAAAATTATGTTTTATGGGGACCCGGGAACGGATTATTCTCATTTTAATGGTTTCCTATGAGAAATTAATTTTTGGGATACACACTTTTCGCCTTACTCTGTCTGGGAACCAATTAAATTCGTAAACCAAAGTATAATATTACTTAATTTTAAAGTGTTGTTCTGTTATATATTCTGATTATCAATCCTTCATACTTTACAACAATGTTTTTTTTTTTTTGTGATTAGTTGTCACATTGTGTTTTAATGTGTGATAAATGGGGCAGGCAACTTTATGGCTGGGCAGGCAACTTTTCAGAGTTGTCTTCCCTGGTGTCCGCTAACTTTTTGTTATGAGTTTCAGATACTGGTATATCATGTATTTTTTTTTCACATAAAAAAATAAAAATGTAAAATGTTTTTGGATCATATTTTTGACGGCGAGGGGTGGGGGCCTTTCAGAGGAAAAAAACTCATATTTTCAATCCAACTTTCTGTCAATTTCAGTTGACTGAATGTGACCGCTTTTTTTCACAAACTACAGTGAGACCTCAACTTACGAACTTAATTGGTTCCCAGACAGAGTGTGTAAGGCGAAAAGTGTGTATCTCAAAAAACAAATCCCATAGGAAACCATTAAAATGGGAATAATCCGTTCCCGGGTTTCCATAAAATATACTTTTCAACTAAATAAGCCTTAAAACTACACACAACATACCTATTCTATGTATAATAAATGTGCTATTGTATTATAATGAAAGAAATACACTGCATTGTATCATCAAGTCACTTTATTTACATTTGTGACGGTCATTGATGGCTTGATGGAATGGCGTTGCAGGTCAAAGGGAATTGCTGTTTGGAAAGAGAGGCACATTACATGAGGACTGTAATTAAAGGAATAGACTGTGCTGTAAAATAAAGTTTTATTTACCTTTTTGATGGTCGTTGATGGCTTATGGAAGGAGAGTCACCTTCCATAAGGACTGTTGGTGCTGTTCGGTCGTGTGCTTCCGCCGAAGATCACTCTGCCAGCCGTGGTGGGTGTGTATTATGAAAATAGTGCTTATTATAAGGTTTAATTTTCAGAAATTTGATGTTTGTAAGACGAAAAGTTTGTAAGTTAAGGTGTTTGTAAGTTGAGGTCTCACTGTATATCAACCTAAAAAAAATGTCTGTCACTGTGATTTGCGTGCTCTAACCGTGTTTCAATGAAGCTTGGGCTGCCGTCCCACCCCCATTACTGTCTTTCTCTTTCTCTCTTCTTCTTTTTTTTTTCCCAGCCTCACACCTGACGGCTGTCACGTAAAGCCTGACCTTCACAAATGGACTGCAGGCTCACTATTTGGCAAATGTCAAACACGGTGAAAGAGAGAGAGACAGAGAGAGAGAGAGAGAGGGGGGGGGGGGGTGACAATGCACCACAGGGAGGAGTAGCTGAAACTTGAACTACAGCCAAAACTTTTTTTTTGTAAGAGTAGCTGCGCCGCCTGCAGCTGTTCTGCTAATCTTTCCCACCGCTACAATCTCCTCGCACATCTGTCTTTACTCCACCACCCACCCCAAAACCCCACATAACCCCCCTTGCCCCAAACCCCTCGTAAAAAAAGTACAAAATCTGGCAACAACAGACGAGAAATAGTGTAAAACTGACAAAAAAAAAGGCTGAAGGGCATCATAAATCCCCTTAAAAATCAGATTAAAAAAACACACAACATTTTCACAAAAACAGATATAAATCAAAATAACATCTTAAAAAATACAACAATAGAGTGAAAAAAATAAACTACAAAGCACGGTAAGAACTCTCAACAAAAAAAATCTAGTTAAAAAAACGAAACAAAATATGTATGTTTAAAAACTAATACTAAAAAAAATGCCACATATTTTTTTGGAGCCAATTATACCATTTTGTGAAAATGTTTTTTTTTGTGTGTGGAGTTTGCATGTTCTCCCTGTGCCTGCATGGGTTTTTTTCTGGTATTCTGGTTTTAACCCTCGTATATAAATTTTGTGTATTGTATTGTATTGTATTGTATTCCGAAAATGTGGTTGGTTATGTGTGCCCAATGATTTGGTGGGAACCAGTTCAGGGAGGGATGCACGGGATTATCTAATAATAATAATAATAATAATAATAATAATAATAATAATAATAATTAATTATTATTATTATTATAACATAATAATAATTCATTTATAAGCGTCTTTCAAAACTCAAGGTTACTTTAAAGTCACGGGATAAGTTTTTCTGTGGGAGAGCAGCGGCAGCCACACGCGCGAGCGTTCACTCAACCCGGAAGTAACTCAAATAGATAGAACGTTAGCTAGCCAGCTTGCTAATAGATAGCTCATAGCTAGCTAGCTAGATAGTTATATAGCTAATAGATGGCTAGCTAGATACCTCTATGGCTACTACTACTAATACTAATACTAATAATAATAATAATAAATTTGATTTATACGCGCCTTTCAAAACTCTCAAGGTCACTCTAAAGTCACTGGATAAATTTTTCTGTGGGTGAGCAGCGGCAGCCACACGCGCCAGCGTTCACTCACACCCGGAATAACTCAAATAGATAGAAAGCTATCTAGCTAGCTAATTGATACCTAATAGATAGATACCTAATAGATAACAAATAGATAGCAAATAGATAGCTAGATAGATAGCCAGATTGCTAGCTAGATAGCCAAGTAGCTAGCTAGATAGATAACTGGATAGCATACAATCACTATCTGGCTGCGTAGCTAGCTATTAGCTGTATATTATCTATATATTAGCTATCTATATATTAGCTAGCTTTCTATCTCTTTGTCTTACTATTTTATTTGAGTTACTTCCAAGTTGAGTGAACGCTGGCGCGTGTGGCTGCCGCTGCTCACCCACAGAAAAACTCATCTTGTGACTGTAAAGTGACCTTGAGGGTTTTGAAAGCTGCTTATGAATGAAATGTATTATTATTATTATTATTATTATTAATAATAATATTATTAGCTAATAGCTAACGAGCTAGATATATAGCTAAATAACTAGATAGCTAAGAGATAACAAATAGATAGCAAATGGATAGCTAGCTATGTAGCCACCTCAATAGATAGCCAGTTAGCTAGCTAGATAGATAGCTGGATAGCTAGATACAAATAAGTGAAGAGAGGAAACTTTTAACACACGCACCACCGTTACTTCAGAGCAATGACCAGGGTGGGTGGGAAAAAAAATACCAAAATCTACCTGACGTTGAAAGTTGTTCGTATGTTTGTGTTGTGTATGAATAAAAAAAAAAAAATAATTTTTATCTTAAAAAGAGAAGCAGAAAAAATGTGAAATGTGACAAATTCGTCATCTTCTCCCCTTGAAGATGTGCCACCCACTTAGCCATTTTTGTGTAATTCTCTGAACTTAAAAAGCTCCAGTTACCCTCCTTCCCCCCTTCACAAATGCACACACATTCACATCAAATCCCCTTCCTCGTGTGGAAACCAGATCCCCTTTCATCGCGTTTCCAGTTGAAATGTTGAGCGAAAAGTCTGAGAAGGCAATTTGGTTTGGAGGGTTAGCAAGTCAAACAAAAACGGCAGATTTTTTTTACATTTTATTTTAAAGCCTGATGAGCTTCGTGGGAAAGGATCAAAAGAAATTAGTGGCTCGAATGTCCCGAATGGACAGAAAAAAACAACTGGCACATTTTCATGCTTGCCTTTTTTTTGGATGCACTTTCCAAATGCCCCACTCCTAACAAAGTGACAAGTTAGCATAGGCGTTGTTAGCATACACACTTTCCACGAGAAAAACAAAACAATACAAAACACTTCATGTTGATTCATTTTGCTTTCATCCATTAGCAAATGTTCTTGCTTGCCCTTTTTTTTGTCTGCTTTCAACACAGCCCACTCATAACAAACCGCCAAGTTAGCATAGGAGTTGTTAGCATACAAAATGTCCTTTAAAAAATAAAACAAAACAATACAAAACATTTTATGGTGATTCATTTTGTTCCTAAAATATTTTTGGAGGGTCATTCGTTAGCAAATGTTCTTGCTTGCCCTTTTTTTTTGTCTGCTTTCAACACGGCCCACTCATAACAAACCGCCAAGTTAGCATAAGAGTTGTTAGCATACAACATGTCCTTGAAAAAATAAAACAAAACAATACAAAACATTTTTTAGTGATTCATTTTGTTCCTAAAAAAATTTTGGAGGGTCATTCATTAGCAAATTTTCTTGCCTGCCTTTTTTTGTCCGCTTTCCACACGGCCCACTCATAACAAACCGCCAAGTTAGCATAGGAGCTGTTAGCATACAAAATGTCCTTTAAAAAATAAAACAAAACAATACAAAACATTTTATGGTGATTCATTTTGCTTCCTAAAAAAAATTTGAGGTTCATCTATTAGCAAGTTTTCACCCCCGCCCTCCCCCACAAAAAAATAAGGTCAACTTCCTGTTCCATGGCTATCATCATCATCATGATTGATACTTTCCTAATATGGAATTCCACCAAAAAAATGATGATCATTTGGACTCTTATTTGACATTTGGAGCCATTTTGTGCGTTGGAATCGTAGCACTATTTGGCGGTGTGAAAGCAATCACGTGATTAAAAACTCCCACACCCCCCATAGCCTTCAGCCCCCACAATCTTGCATCAAATTAATTCTTCTCCGTATGCCTGATGGTTGTGTTTTGGCAGGTAAAGTGAACCCCCAGGCCCTTGGTTGCGCCTGCCAAGCTATAAGAGCGTCAATTAAAAAAAAAAATTCCAAGAGCAGCTCAGATGGCGTCCAGATGGATGCGGACGGCTTTAACAAGGACAAAAAGTGCACCACCTCCTCGTGTCTCTTCGTTTTGTTTGGGTTTTTTTGGAGTGGACTTTTCATATTTTTACCCCCCACCCCTCATATCTTCTTGTCATTGCTCACTTGCTAAGACAGCATTCGGCTACAGTGATACCTTAGCTTACGAACTTAATTGGTTCCCAGACAGAGTGTGTAAGGCGAAAAGTGTCTATCCCAAAAAATAATTTCCCATAGGAAACCATTAAAATGAGAATAATCCGTTCCCAAGTCCCCATAAAACATATTTTTTCTACTTTCTAATTTTCTGAGCCTTAAAACTACACAAAATATAGCTTATTTTTTGTTGCATAAATGTGCTATGGTATTATAATTAAAGAAATATACTGTACTGTAAAATAAAGTCGTTTTATTTCCCTTTATGATGTTCGTTGATGGTTTCCTCAGCTTTAAACACTTGATGAGGAACGTAACCTTCTTCTTTTACCATCTTGAGGAATGATCCCTTGTCGGTGTTTTCTCTGCGATAATTTTATCTAGTTCCTCATCAATTGTGTTCTGTTTAGCTGGCTTTTTGCATCAAGTGTACAGATGGCTTTTGTGGGTTGTTTGTGGAGCATGATTGATGGGATATTTTAACCTTGCAGTCTACACTCTGCCTTTGAACTATCAAAGTTGAAACTCTCTCACTGTCGTCTGCCTGTCTTTTTAATGTTTAAACCACCTCCCCTCACTGCTGCGTTCTTGACCAATCACGTGGCTTTAACCGAAGACTACGGGCGGGGAATAGAGGATAAAATAAGTCGGCTGCCATTTTCTTTTTGGAGAACGGCTTCACTATCTCTCTGTCTGTAACCCCCACCCCCTCACTGCTGCGATTTGTACGATTTGCAGTATATAAACTTCTAACCAAATTGAGGAATTATTTGTTGTACGTTGAATTTGAATGACGGGATTTTTCTTGCAGTTCATTTTTTATGGTGTGTTTGCGCACCCAACCAACTTCCAATCGGTAAGGAAAGACGGCCACGAAGAAAAATGTTGCAATGGGCTGCTTGAAAAATGACAGTCCTTGACCCTTTGTTACCTCTGGGGATGGATGATTGCATGAGCCCCTCAACCGCCGCCCCCCCCCCCCCCTAAAAAGCTTTAAGTACAAGGCTTGTTGTTGGGCGTGGCGGTGTGTGTGTGAGTGTGTACGCGGGTGTCGGGTCTCAGCTGTCTCCATTAGCCTCTAATAGGGATGTCACTCAGGGGCTTTTAACTTTGCTTGTTAGCATGCGGGGTTTGCCCCCACCCTCCTCCTCCTTTTTTTTTGTTGCTATCCATTAGCATCGGAGGGGGTTACCCATCATGCACTGCGCACCCATCACCTGAACACCTGTGACATGTCCTGCACGCACACAAAAGATTTGGTAGCCCCTCAGGATCAATTTGTGGGTGGCTTTGTGGGTTATTTTTATCTACATATATCAGTGATTTTTTTATGCACACACAATATCATTTCTTTGCATTTTTTTTATTTCTTGTGTTCGTGAATAATAATAATAATAATAATACATTTGATTTGTCAGCGCCTTTCAAAAATCTCAAGGTCACTTTACAGTCACAGGATAAGTTTTTCTGTAATAGCTAGCTAGCGAGATAGCTATATAGCTAATAGATAGCTAGCTCGATACCACTACGACTACTACTATGACTACTACTACTACTACTACTACTACTACTACTAATAATAATAATAATAATAATAATAATACATTTGATTTATAAGCGCCCTTCAAAAATCTCAAGGTCACTTTACAGTCACAGGATAAGTTTTTCTGTGGGTGAACAGCGGCAGCCACACGCGCCAGCGTTCACTCAACCCGGAAGTAACTCAAATAGATAGAAAGCTAGCTAGCCAGCTAGCTAATAGATAGCTAATAGCTAGCTAGTGAAATAGCTATATAGCTAATAGATAGCTAGCTAGATACCACTACGACTACTATCATGACTAGTACTATGACTTCTACTACTACTACTACGACTACTACTACTACTAATAATAATAATAATAATAATAATTGGATTGGATTGGATTGGATTGGATTTGCCTTTATTAGTCTCACAGTGGAGAAATTTACATTTATTCATGATTTATTATGAATAATAATAATACATTTGATTCATAAGCAGGTTTCAAAAATCTCAAGGTCACTTTATAGTCACAGGATAAGTCTTTCTGTGAACACTCATATCTCCCCTTTTAATCCTGAATCAATGTTTCACTTTGAATGACTCACGGTCGTCCATTTTCTGCCATGTCATCGAATCACACTCAAGCGTCTTAATCTCAAACTGACAGTGTGACAAACTTGCATTGTTTCATTGTTGAATTTTTTTAATGTATTTATTTTTCAGGGAAATTCCCCCTGAAATGAACATTCCTGCTCTTCCGGCAGATCTCCCCCTCATAGTTGCCATGCTTCCTGTGTGAATATCTGGAGAACTATAGCTTGGTTTGTGCTTTTTTTTTAAGGCTGGGGGGGGGGGGGGGGTAAGGGTGGTCTGAGTCCAAAAACGCGTTGACCTCCTGGCGCTCTCCGGAATGTCAAACACGTCGCGGGAAACAAGCCGTGTGTCTATGCTGCGAATGAAAAATGAACACTTGTATCAGTGCTGTGAGATGATGGGACCGTTGGGAATGGAGGGCGGGGGCGGGGGGGCGATTTTGGCAATCACTTCTAAGAGGGACCACAATTAACCCTCTGCTTCGCTGTGATTCCCCTTATTGCCCCACATTCACATACTTAACCCCACCAAAGGGGTGAGGGGGCAACGGGCTCAAAATGGCCCCTGGCTCTCTGGAGCGGTAATAATCAATGCGGAAAACTTCTTCATTCTTCACTTTGCAGAAATATATATATATATTTTTTTAAAATGTTTTTGCTAGTTCATTGGTCAATAATTTATGTGATTTGCTAGCTAGTTTATCACTTGGCGAAATGTAGCCAGTTAGTTGGTTAGTTGGCTGGTTAGTTATTAGTTAGCTAGTTTGTTGATTTGTTAGTTGGTTAACTAGATAGCTAGCTAGCTACCGTAGACAGCTACCAAGATGGCTAGCTTGATAGCTAGCTAGATAGCTAGGTAGCTATCGAGCTAGGTACGTATTTAGTAGGTAGCTATCTAGCTAGCTCACAAGCTAGCTAGATAGATAGTGTGATGATATGGGCAGTCCTAATAAAGAACCTCAACTCTATCCAGAAGTTGTATCATTTACCGAATCCGCTTCCACAAAGTAACACAGATACGTAGATAGATAGCTCGATAGCTAGATAGCTAACTCGCTAGATAGATAGATAGATAGATAGATAGATAGATAGATAGATAGATAGATAGATAGATAGATAGATATTATCTTATTTTTTTATGAAATTAGTTACTGAGTTACAGTAGCAATTGTTTAGTTTAATTAATTTAATTTAGTTTAATGAATTTTGCTTAATTGTTGAGTTTAGCTTACTTGTTTAGTTGCTAAGATAGGTTGATAGGTAGCCGATTAATTATTTGTAATCGATTACTGGGCTCATTATTGACTTATATAGCTCGTTTAGATGGTTAGCTTCGAAAGGAGGAAGTGAGGCAAAGGTTCCGTCTATCAAAAAAAAAAAAAAAAAAAACGATCTTCATGCCAGACAAAACAAGACCTTCGACGAAGATTAGTGCCTTATTGTGTGGCTCATTAGCTGGTCTTGCACCATGACAACAAACACATACGCACGCGCATGCCTCCTCCACTTCCACTGCGATACCAGAGTGATGAGTGTACCTGCGCCCCAGGAAGTAAGTCACAGCGAGGGTATGCCCTTCCAGGGCTCTCCCGGGGGAACGGTGGAGCCAGCCTAGTCCAAGAGGTTCCCTAGAGAACCAGAGGAAATGTTTTGTTATGTTACGTGTAGTGCAACAAGTTGAAAGTACTCAAATTTTTTATGGCAACTGATTACGTCAAAATTTTTGAGTACAGTTTACTCAAAAGTTTTGAGTAACCTGTAACCTGTTTTGAGTAACCTGTACAGGTTACTCAAAACTTTTGAGTAAACTGTACTCAAAAATTTTGACGTAATCAGTTGCCATACAAAATTTGAGTACTTTCAACTTGTTGGGTTTTACAGTGTGATGGATGGGTTGTTTATATCCTCGTTCATTTGAGCTATTGTTCAAACAGTCGTCCTCATTATACTGTTCTCATTTTGACATTCATGAGACCACGATGCAAGCTAACGATGGATCGTATTGGAATTGGGATTCTTCAAATCGGACTTTCTCGGATGAAAGTGGCCACAGGCCTGAGGGTTGTCAAACTCATTAATTTATATTTCTATTAATTATAATATTTATGTTTTCATAATATTATTGTTTGTCTATATTAGTATTGTATATATTATTTGTTTTTATCATATTATTTTATATTTTATAATATATTGTTATATTATTTTTATAATTATTATAGTTGTATTTTTTATCTTTTATATATTTTTCATAATATTTTTTAATATTATATAGTTTATTAATTATTATAATATATTATATATATATATATATATATATATATATATATATATATATATATATATATATATATATATACTCATATTTAAAATTTTATTTTCCGTGTAGGTCTTTCTCTTGTTTCTATTTATAATTGTATTGTATTTATTGCATTCTATTTGTGATTGTATTTTATTTATTATAGTACCTATGCTTGTCTGTGACAGGAAAGTGTCCTTGAGAGCTTTGAAAGGCACTTAAAATGTAATGTATTATTATTATTATTATTGTTATTATTATTATTATTGTTATTATTATTATTATTATTATTATTATTATTACTATTTATATACACTATACTTATATACCACACTCTTTTATTGTGACTATTTTTTATTATTATAATTATATGAATTATTAATTTATATTAGTCATTATAATAATTAAAATACAGTAAAGTCTCGTTATATCGATATTCTCGGGAATCGGAAAAAATATCGATATAACCGGACTATCGATATATCCGATCCTGCGGGCATGTAATTTTCTCCTTGAGTTCAAAGAAATAGTATCGTAATAAGCGGTACTATCGATATAACCGATATCGATATAACGAGACTTTACTGTATATTAAACATTAGACCAGGGTGTCAAACTATTTTTTTACCGGGTCATATTATAGTTACGGTTTCCTCTCGAAGGTCGTTATGAATTTGGGGAAATCTGGGACCATTTTATCTCCTCCACATATTACATACAGAAAGCATCACAAATTAATGAATACCTAATTTTAAAATTGTGAAAAAAAAAATGAATGACTGTTATTGTGGTTTACCAATGACAATTTTAAATTTTAGTTCAGACTTGATCACGCAACATAATATTTCACTAGTTTGATTTGCTTTTGTGGGCCGAATAAAATGATGTGGAGGGACAGATTGGGCCCCCGAGCCTTGACTTTGACACCTGTGCCTTAGATTCTCACAGAGTGTCATCAACAGGTTGCAACAGAGACACCGGAAGACTCACAGAAAGATGTAGAAGTAGACTGATTCGATCGTGCACGTTATGTTTTTAGCCCGTATCACTGACCACCAGCGGTTTTTTTGTTGTTGTTTTTTTTTAATAAATCGTGGCCCTCCCAACCCTTTCTCCTCTATGTGTATCCAAGGTCTTGTTTCACAGGCTTAAATCTAATCAACAAAATCACCTCCATCTTTAACTTGAGCGCCAGAGGAGATCTCCAGAGGTGCTACGAGGATCTGCCTCGCTGCTCAGGGGAGGAAATCTCCCCAAGTGGATTAGTTAAAAAGCCAAAAGGAAGGAAGGAACAGATTTGCACAAAATGCTGGATATTTTCTCTTCGAAACGTTGGCCCCCCTCCCCCTGTCAAATATATTTTTAAAATAGTTATGTACAGTATTATCATGAAAAATGTGTTTTATGAAGCATTTTTTTGCAGTCATATACATATTCTAGTCAATGTACAGTGATACCTTGGCTTATGAACTTAATCGGTTCCCAAACAGAGTGTGTAAGGCGAAAAGTGTGTATCCCAAAAAAATAATTTCCCATAGAAAACCATCAAAATGAGAATAATCCGTTCTCAGGTCCCCATAAAACATAATTTTACACTTAATAAGCCTTTAAACTACACAAAATATACCTTATTTTATGTATAATAAATGTGCTATGGTATTATAATTAAAGAAATAAACTGTACTGTACAATAAAGTCGTTTTATTTACCTTTGTGATGGTCGTTGATGGCTTGATGGAATGGAGTGGCCGGTTTCATCAGCATTAAACACTTGAACCTTCTTGTTTTACCATTTTAAGGAATGATCACTTGTAGGTGCTTTCTCGATAAATCTGCGATAATTTTATCTAGTTCCTCGTCATTTGTGTTCTGTTTAGCTGGGTTGATAGCGTTTTGCATCAAGTGTACAGATGGCTTGTGCAGGTTGTTCGTGGAGCCTGATTGATAGGATATTTTAACCTTGCAGTCTACACTCTGCCTTTGAACTATCAACATTGAAACTTTCACTGTCGTCTGCCCATCTCTTTAATGTTTAAACCACCTCCCCTCACTGCTGCGTTCTTGACCAATCACGTGGCTTTAACCGAAGACTCAGAGCGGGAAATAGAGGACAAAAAAAGTCGGCAGCCATTTTCTTTTTGGAGAACGGCTTCACTCTCACTCTGTCTGTTACCCCCTGCCCCCTCCCTCACTGCTGTGTTCTTGACCAATCACGTGGCTTTAACCGAACACTGGGGGCGGGGAATAGAAGACAAAAACAGTCGGCTGCCATTTTGTGTTTAGAAGAACGGGCTCATTGTGGCAGCTCTGTGTTTATCGCGAAAAATAGTTCATATGCCAAGGTAAAATGTTAATAAATGTATCGTTTGTAAACCGAAAAGTTTGTAAGGTATCACCGTACTATATATTTTGGAGTTGAAGTAAAATATAACAGACCTTTGGACCCCCACAAAGTCTTTAAGAAAAAGCAAAGTTTATATCATAGCATATCTTCCTTTTGAATGTGCCACCCACTCACATCACGCTTGGGCAGTTTCTGTATAATCCTTCAAACTAAGTACTAAAAACACAACTGTAGTTCATTTAGACACGCACGTACACACACGCACACGCACGCACACGCACACACACAATGTGCCACGGACGTCCCAATCAAACCGTAGAGGGAAGCAAATGCAAAGCACATTTTCACCCTTTGCCCCGACATATGGAACGCGTAGCCGTCTTATTTTCTTTTCATCTGGCCGCCCCAGAGCTGAAAGCTTTGGACAGTGTGTCCTCGCTGCCCTCTTCGTCTTCCTCCTCCTAATACTCCTCCTCCTCGTCCTCCCAGGAGGGGCTGCACCGACCCCATTAACAAGCAGGACACCCACTCGCTGACAACAACAGCACCTTTTGGAGCCTCGTAGGTATGTTTGAAAAATACAAGGATGGGTGGTAAATTGGGGGTGAACAGCTAGTAACCAAACAATTTATAAACTACCTTTCTGGGACCAAAATAAAAATCAGGGCCATTTTGAAAATAACATTCCTGTTCACGTTCATTGGTCACCAGCTAGCTGCATCGTCGAGCTAGCTTTGCTAAGTTTGTCCAAAGTTTGGCTATGTTAAACGGCTTTGCTAGCTAGCTGAGTTGCTAGCTTGTTTGCTAGCCCACTTGCCTTAAGTGTGGTGGATATTTTTTAATCTTTAGGATGACAGTTTGTTCAGGTGCATTTAATGGAGCAGAATAAAATCAATTTTGAGTCATTTGTTGTTAAAACTGATCCTACAGGTGGTGGTAAAACCCATTACATGTAGTGTTTCGCTAGCCCTGCTCAGGAGGTAATTTTAGTCTGAAATTGTGAGGAAAAAAAAAAATCAACCCACAAGTCATAGTGGCATTCGTACGTTTTCTATGCTAACCGCACAATGTTTGCTTCTCAGGTGTCAACAAAGGAAGGAGAGAATGTACGAGTTCGCTAAACGCTGTGGTTTTTTTTACATTATAAAACTGCAGAGCCACGCAGCTGGTGTGGAGGAGGACACACAAAGGCCAAAGTGTGCCTAAAAGGTCAACCATTTTCTGTACATTGATAACTTCTCACTTGTAAAATTCCAGTAAAAACTCCAGATGAGATAAATATTTCTTTTCCCCTTTGGGTTTTACAACTTCTGTCATTTCTCGTCAATGAAATTTCAATATACTGTAATGCGTGACGTTCCAATAAATAAATAAATAAATACATACATACATACATACATACATACATACATACATACATACATACATACATACATACATACATACATACATAAATAAACTGAACCAATGAAACTGCACCAATGAAAATAAAATAAATAAATAACGGACTGATTGAATAAATAAATAAATAAATAAATGGATGAATACATAAATACATAAACTGACACACCAATAAAAAAACAAATAAGTAAATAAATAACTGACTGAATAAATAAATAAACTGACGCACCAAAAAACAAACAAATACTAAATATATAACTGAATACATAAATAAATAAATGGATGGATAAATAAACAAATAAATAAATAAATAAATAAATAAATACATACATACATACATACATACATACATACATACATACATACATACATAAATACATAAATAAATACATAGATACATAAATAAACTGAACCAATGAAACTGCACCAATGAAAATAAAATAAATAAATAACGGACAGATTGAATTAATAAATACATAAATAAATAAATGGATGAATAAATAAATACATAAACTGACACACCAATAAACAAACAAATAAGTAAATAAATAACTGAATGAATAAATAAATAAATAAACTGATGCACCAAAAAATAAATGGATGGATAAATAAACAAACAAACAAACAAACAAACAAATAAATAAACAGATACATAAACACAAATAAATAAATGAATATATATAGACATAAATAAATATACAGGTAACATCCGACTTACGACCAGCTCGACTTACGACCACCCGTACTTACAACCATGAATTCCAGACCCTATTTTTAAAAATTTTAATTCTATGCCTGGCACCCCAACACGCTAGCAGGCCGGCAACGCGTAGGACAATTTTGGCCAGGCAGCCAGCATCCTACTCTCGCACAGCAATCGACCGTGTGATGGCACCAGAGGGGGAAAGTTTGCGTGTCATTTAGCCTCTGAGTCTCTATTGAACATTTTGAATGGATTTCGACTTACGACCATTTCGACTTATGACCGTTTGGTCGGAACGGAACTCGGTCGTAAGTCGGATGTTACCTGTATACATAAATACATGAGTAAATAAATAAATACATTTATTTTATACAAAAATATACATTAACTATCAATGGTATTTGTGAAGTATTTTTAAATGTTGAATAAACACTTGAACCACCTCCTACAATTAATCACTTTGATTGGCTACCTAACAACCAATCAGTGCAGGAGATAGAAGCAGAAAAGGAAATACAGTGAGACCTCAACTTACGAACTTAATTGGTTCCTAGACAGATTGTGTAAGGCGAAAAGTGTGTATCTAAAAAAAAATTCCCATAGGAAACCATTAAAATGGGAATAATCCGTTCCCGGGTTTCCATAAAATATACTTTTCAACAAAATAAGCCTTAAAACTACACACAACATACCTTATTATGTGCTATTGTATTGTAATGAAAGAAATACACTGAATTGTATCATAAAGTCACTTATTTACATTTGTGATGGTCATTTATGGCTTGATGGAATGGCGTTGGAGGTTGAAGGTCAAAGGGAATTGCTGTTTGGAAAGAGTGGCGCATTACATGAGGACTGTAATTAAAGAAATAAACTGTGCTGTAAAATAAAGTTTTATTTACCTTTTTGATGGTCGTTGATGGCTTATGGAAAGAGAGTCACCTTCCATAAGGACTGTTGGTAACTTAACCTCTGGTGCTGTTCGGTCGTGTGCTTCCGCCGAAGATCACTCCGCTAGCCGTGGTGGATGTGTATTATGAAGATAGTGTTTATGATAAGGTTTAATTTTCATAAATTTGACGTTTGTAAGACGAGAAGTTTGTAAGTTAAGGTGTTTGTAAGTTGAGGTCTCACTGTACACACAAAAGCAAAGGAAAATGCTAAGTTAATATTTTTGTTTAACTTTTATTTATACCTGCTCGTCTGATGAGTGTTTTGGTAAAGTTTTGCACGTGTGTCAACTTTTGACTCCGCCCCCGGTTTGTTCGCACATGTCAAACAAAGTATAGCTACACGTGCTTCCTGTGTTCTTGTGGTGTTTGTATACATCACAGATGGGAAAAGCTAACAAGGAAAGTCCAGTCACAAAAAACAAAAAAAAAAATCTCCCTGCTGTCTAACGAGCTGCACTCCTTCCTGATAAACCTTACATAGACGTCTGTCGCCCCCCCCCCGCCCCCTTCCGTCCATGGAAACTTTTGATGGCGGTACCACAGGCGTTCGTTTCTTGTGTTTCCTGCTCCTCCAACCCTACGTCCATCCACCTGATGGCTTTTCCTCTCTCCCCGTTTCCCTCGCAGACACGCAGAGCCAGACTGGAACACAAACACTGGCAGGTGGATAGACGTCGAGGAGCGACATTGACGCTTGTCAACTGGATGGAAGGATTAGAGGGAGGGGGAGAAAGATGGCGCTGGCTCACTGTTTGTACAGTGAAAAGAGAGAAAGAGAGAACCAGACACAAACATAAACATTGGCCTCGACTTCAATGCTTCTTCTCTGTGAACCTCTGACTCAAGCCCTCCGTCCTGCCGCCCCATAAACAAGTGCAACATGGAAAGCATCACAGCAACACAGCAGCAGGACAGCAGAGAGTGTTCAGCAGTGAGTTGCACTCAAACTTCATATTCAGAATCATTCGGTTTGATGATGTGATTTGAATTTTTTTGTTTGTTTCCCTCCACCATTCATTTTTTGTTTTAAAACAAGTGTTGCCCAATAGAAGTGTTACGTGTGATTCGGTTTAACGTTTTAGAATAGTTTCTTTCGAAATACTGAATGAGTGATATCATGGTATATTTTTTTTAGGTTTTTTTAATTTTTAGAAAAATATTGCAAATATTCAACGTAATTTCATTGCATCTGAAGCCCATATTTTTATATAATAATGATAATAATAATAATAATACATTTCATTTTTAAGCACCTTTCATAACTCAATGTCACTTTACAGTCACAGGATAAGTTATTCTGTGGGTGAGCAGCGGCAGCCAGACGCGCCAGCGTTATATGATATATTATACTATATTATAAATAAACGTAAATGTAAATGTTAATAATAAATATATGATACGATATTATATTATATTATATTATATTATATGATATGATATTGTATGATATGATATGATGTTACGTTATGTTATGTTACATTATATATATATATATATATATATATATAATATTATAAATATTAATAATAAATATGATATTAAATTTAAATAAACAAATAAATATTAACAATAAATATTATATTATGTGATATTATTTGATATGATGTGATATTATAAATATTAATAATATATATAATATTATGTTATATTATTTGATATGATATGATATGATATGATATTATAAATAAATAAAATATATTAATAATGAATATTATATAACATATATTATATTTGTATTTATTTATTTATTTATTTATTTATAAATTATTTATTTGAGCCAAAATGGTCTTTGGAAGATCAGTTCACATTTAAAAATAAAATCCTGCATAAAAGTTGTCGTACGGCATACATTATTTGAAATGTTATAAAAAAATGTATAAAATACGAGGAAAACGCACAAGTTCACAGGTATGTTTTTTTTTTCAACGTGTGCATGCATATACACACACTCGTGATGGGAAAATGAAGCTTCATGAAGCACTCACTATTTTTTTTTACTCCTCCAGATAGCGCTCTCGGTTTTAAATATGAAGGTTAGTGCCAAGTAAATGTCTTAAAAATCACGAGTGCTTCATGAAGCTTCACTTTCCCTTCACTAACACATATACACATACACAGAAAGTACAACAATCTATGAACCAATGTGTTTTTAGAATCAAGGCAATGAAAACACAGATGTGTACAAGCGACAAGCCCCGCCTTCTCACTCAAACACAAACACACTTACTCCCCGGTCCGCCTGGTAATGACTTCATACTACTTGTCTTCTGCTGGCACAGGCCCAGCCCTACTTCAACTCTACGCAGATGCACACATACTGTATTGTCCTCGCTGGTGGAGGCAGACCACTCGTATTGATGTGACATAACACTTAGATTCACAATATTGGAAGAAAGCCCATTTCTGGTACCTGCTACAGTTGGCCGGCCCACCGAAGGTGGACGACAAAGAAACTGGGTGGGCAGCCACGGACATTTCTGGCCCAAAAGTCTCTATGGGTTTATAATAATAATAATAATAATAATAATAATAATACATTTAATTTATAAACGCCTTTCAAAACTCTCAAGGTCACTTTACAGTCACAGGATCAGTTTTGCTGTGGATGAGCAGCGGCAGCGTTCACTCAACCCGGAATAACTGAAATAGATAAAGTGAGCTAGCTCGCTAATAGATAACTAATAGCCAGGTAGCTAGATAGCAAATAGATCGCAAATAGATAGATAGCTAGGTAGCCAGCTCGATTGCTAGCTAGGTATCCAGCAAGATAGTTAGCTAGCTAGCTAATAGCCAAGTAATAGCCAGGTATTTAGATAGCAAATAGATAGCTATCTAGGTAGCCACCTCGATAGCTAGCTAGGGAGTCAGCTAGATAGTTAGCTAGATAGCCGGATAGCCAGCTAGATAGCTCAAGTGAGCAACATGGTGTTTTCTTCATAATGTGCATATGACATGGTGGTGTGTCATTTTGTTGGCATGGATATTCCTTCTTTTTTTGTGTTGGGGTTGTCACTATTTGCGAGGGGGTGATGGTGGTGGTCAAAATGTATTATTATTATTATTATTAGCATATTTGACAATGAAGCTGTCTTTGACTTTAAATTTGTGAATGGCAGTGAATGAGTTAAGAAGAAGTCTCATATAAACGCATCCAGATAAATATTTTGTATGGAACACACTGTTCAATTTTATTTTTCAGTTTTGGTATTGAGGAGAAGAAAAAAAAAACATTGGGAAAAGCTATACTGATAACGATATAGTCCTTTGCCCCCCGCCCCCCACGACGACCAAATTCTCCAGTTCTTAGTAGTGCACTGATTGAGCTCCAATCTTGGAGTCGTAGCGTAAAGACTAAGTATATACACTCTATTTTTACATCACACACACATACGCCACCCACTACTCTGTGTTTATTTAATATGGCATTTCACTCCGAGAACAGTATATCCCGCCGCCTTCTTTATAAGGGCACAACTACTGCACTAAAGAGAACCATCCCCCCCCCTCCTCGCCTTCCATCGACATTTGCAACGACTCTGTCACTCATACACAAGCGTCGTGCCAGCAGCAACAGTCTCTTGGCACCATCCTGTCGCCCTCGTCGAGAGCGAGCATCTGCTTCGTCTTTTCTCTTGCAGTCGACCGCTTTGCCTTCCCGCAGACAAATTCACACACGCACACACCGACTCCCACGAAACACGTTGACACTTATACAAGCGCTCGCAATTGCATACGCACGCACGCCGTCTCACACACTGGCACCGATGCTGGAACGTGATCTGCTTGGATTTTAAAACGGCCAGCTCCTCAAAAGACAAACTAAATCCACACTAATCGGCGAGTAAGCGAACAAACGCCCAACTGTCCGTTTCCCAATGAAAACAGAGCTGCCGCATTCATTGGTGTCTGTGTGGTAGTGATACCGAAGAGCCAGGCGAAGATGTGACGAAAGCAGGCTTTTAGTGTGGATTTGGCAATTTCCATTTGTGGTGAAGTTGCCATAAAACACAAACTTCAAGTAAGATAAGTATGAAAATGTAATGCCCAGATCCAGCTTCGAATTGTAACAAGAAATCTATCTAGCTTGCCATCTATATATCTAGCGAGCCCGCTACCTAGCTAGCCAGCTATCTATCTAGCTGACGAGCTATCTAGCTAGCTAGTGAGCTATCTATCTATCTAGCTAGCAAGCTATCTATTTAGCTAGTGAGCGAACTAGCTAGCGAGCTAGCCATCTAGCTAGCGAGCTATCTAGCTAGCAAGCTAGCTAGATAGCGACCAATCTATCTAGCTAGTGGACTATCTAGCTAGCTAGCGAGCTATCTGTCTAGCTATCTACCTAACTAACTATCTATCTAGCTAGCGAGCTATTTGTCTAGCTATCTATCTAACTAGCTATCTAGCTAGCTAGCGAACTATCTAGCTAGCGAGCTATCGAGCGAACTATCCATCTATCCATCCATCCAGTTATTTATTTAGTATTTGTTTTTTTGTGTGTCATTTTATTTATTTATTTATTTATTTATTTATTTATTTATCTATTCGTTTATTTATGTATTTATTTGTTTGTTCATTCATTCATTCATTTATGTTGACAAAAAAAAATATTAATAACCCATATCCAACACTTCACAGGAAGTCAGCCATTTTGGATTGAAGTCGGCCATTTTGGATCGAAGAACCATCACATTACTCCAAAGCTTGATTTTTTTTTATTAAATACATTTTCCAAACACCTTATCTTCACAAATATTGACAGGAAAAGAACTGTTGATACAAAAATCGAACAGAATTTAGCTTTGTTAAGTAAAATTGAAAATATATCATCTTTCTAAAAAAACATGGACGTCGAAATAAATATTGACATATAGCTTAGCATTGCACTCAAAATGAGTGATTTCTTTTTTATTCTTAAGTTATCAGTACAGAAAATATTAATGGCAATTTTTTTTGAATAGCTGCATTAATTAGATGCGTCAATTTGTTTAAAAAAAGACCCACAAAAATGGCACTCTGCAGTGCATTACGTGAACTAACAATAACATAAATAACTAAAATTCTAAGAATCACATAAATGTGTGCAGTACGACGCGAAAAAAAAAAAAATCATCCAGTTGGCTGTATCGAAAACCTGCACAATCCAAATTCTTTTCACGCTATGAAGATTAAAACACAGATTGTATAAAAATAGCGCATTCGTGTTGAGTTAAGCTTTTCAGGCCAGTTTGCGGGTCAAGCGAAGACACGTTGTGGCGTAGTTGGTCACGATAAAGGAGTGGATGTGGTAACAGTAATCCATCCATGTGATGTATTGGGGCGTCCTACGGGGCCTAAAATGTGGTAATTTGTTTCGTTTTAATAAAGCGTGTGTTTTTCTTGGGTCACGTTGTCAAGGGGCAAATTGCTTTCTAATTACATCACACGTGGAAAGTGCAGAACGCGACGACGCGCACGCACTCGCTCGCCAGTATTAGCGCACGTGTGTTTTCATTGCAAAGCAAAACATGTCAGCGTTTGGGCCACTTTTAAGCCCACACAGTCACAGTGACGGACAGCCCGCTGGAATTAAGTCTTAACCTCACCAAAAGAGAGACGGCTCGTATTTTAAAACAAGTGCGGTTTACCCGTCATACTTCAAAGGAATATGTGTTACATCGTAAAAAAAGGAAATACTAGACTTGCAAAGTTGAAATGTAATTATTTGCCATTTTGTCATAACGCAGCAGTCTGATGATCAAAATTAAGAAAGCATTCAGTCAAGATAATTTGTTTCTTAGGGGTTTAGTTTAGCACTCCAAATAATCATTATTAAAATTCATTTAAAGGACAACAGACGCCTCCGGACAAGTTGTGTCCATAATTGGTAAAATCACTTCAAATGACTTCTACTGAGTGTATTTCAATAAGATTCCACCGCATATAGCCACCGCATATTTTACGTTTTAAGACTCGCGCTGAATATTCAGGAAGTCTTGTTTTTGAATTGATGACGATTCCAGACGTGACATCACTGAAGGAACGCCCCTGACCGAGAAAGCGACACACAATTCATTTTGGGTACTTTGTTTGGTCTGAAAACTTCGTGTTGATGGCAAAATTAGAAGGAAAAAAACATAAATAACACAATGGTGAATCGTTGTTTGTTGCACCAAGACTACTTTTTGATACTAGTTGACACAAATTTCCAGCAGACAAATCAGCCCATTTCCAACAGAGCTTGGGTGCCATCTTGTGCATTTTCTGGGACGCTACATTGGAGTCAAGACGCCTCAAAATGAGACGGGAGGATTTCTTTAATCGATTGCAAACATGTATGCTTTCCTCTTCAGAACTATTTGAATCATATTCATAACTGGGTGAGTAACAAGAAAGCATCTTCTCCGAATCTGAAGCCATTGTTTTGATTCTTGAGCAAGGCAAGACGTCCTGGCGTGACGTCATGAACAAGAATGAAACTTTCTGAGGTCATTTTGAAGTAGTTTTGGCACACTTTAACTCATTTTTATTGGTGTTTTGTATTTGACTAAAAATATCAGTCTGAGTGTTTTGGGTATTTTAGATGCTATAAAACGTTTTTCTGATGTCAGTTAGGAAACAAAAAAAAATGGTGTTGATTGTCCTTTAAATAATAGTTTATCACACTTTTTGCACTCAAATAACCAAAATTCAGTTAAAACGAAATTGATATTATCTCAAGAATGAATTCAATATAAAAATAACATTAATTGATATTCCATTACTTTTAAATTAAAACAAACATTTTAACTACGCTAAAATATATTTTCTGAGCTCTCAAACTGAGTGACATAAAAACTAACAATTCAGTTTAAAAGCAACATGTTCAATCGTAAAATTATTTAAATTGTCTCTTGTCTTGAGGCTAAACTGGGCAAATACTAAATTATCCAAATGAAATACAAAATAAAGAAAGTCTCATTTTCATATTAAATTAGCCACACACCCAAAGTAAGCAAGTTAAATTTCATTTACATGATATTATTTCTTATGTCATGTTATTTTAGCCTCACAACCAAAATAAGGGCAAAAATAAATAAAAACATATGAAACAAATTAAGGAAAATTAAGAGGAATCAAAGGTCAAACTACTTTAACCCTTTCAGGGACAACAGTTACTGCAGTGGACAACTTATCATGTTATCAGGTTACAGAGTGCATGAAAGGATTAAAGAGTACACAATAAGCACTTCTTTGTAGCACTTTGTAAGCATCAAACGGCACACAAGACAGACGAGTAAAGGCAAATGGAGTGATCGAGTAGGCTGGTGGAGATTCCAAAAGAGGAAAGGTCAGTGTTGTGGCGTTTTACTGCCGTTAAGAGCCTCCATTCTGGGAGCGGTGCCCAGCTCGTCTACCTGTTGACTGGACACAATGTACCGCCCGCCTCTTATGTTACACAGCGTATTGTAAATCTGCGGCCCATTATAAATAACATTTAGATATAATTTTCTATCTGGAGAGGAGCCCGATGGCCTTCTGGCTCGCTCGATAGATTTGCGTCATGTTCAGAATTCAAAAGCTTCTTTGCGAATCCAAACAAGCCCATTAAAACGCAGCCATCATCCAGAGACGAGGGCTTAGTAGCGTAGGCAAGTCGATTTATGACACCAATGGCAAACACATAAACTTACGACCAGAGCTATAGCCACATTAAAAACAAAAAGCTCATCAAAAGAAAATTAATGACAAGTGTGTCTATTTGAGAGAACCACCAATCGTTAAAGTTTGTTAGAAAAAGTTTGTCACGTGGAATGTTCTAATGCTGTTACGCATATTAAAAAGTTGTTTTAACCAGGGATCTTCAGGCCGCTTTTTGGGATAACATTAAACACAGAATAGGTAAGTGATTAACCATTGTTTTCATGAGACTTTTTTTTGTGTCTCCTCATGTGATACACATGCTTACCAAACTTACATTCCCTTTGTTTATTTCGTAATCACAAACGTTTTATTTTGAAAAGTCACCGGATTTTGTTACATATGTCTTCAATTTTCACACTTGATTCAGGTAAAGGCGCGCTTCTCAGTCAAAATACGCAAGTAAAATTTTGTTTCACTCTGTTCCGTTCTTACTGGCCATACAGAAGAGACTGTTAAGGCATCTTGTTTACTTGATTTTTATTGGGGTGAACAAGTGGCAAGAACAAGTACGTAACTCTCGTTACATCGGCGGGAGAACATACGTCACACCCTGTTGCTCACCTAAAGACGTCCCACTCGCAACATCAACCTAATTTGACAAAACAATAATATTGTTACATCGCTAAAATGGAACCCAGGAGGGAGCAAAATGAATTCTAAACAAACATCTTTGGGAAACAAGAAAAGGCCCTCCCAAGAAACAAGAGAGGAGTCCACGATTTTAAAGAAAAATAAGTCTACATTTCAGAGATAGTATCAGCAGTTTTATCTCAACTGGAGATTCTCACACACCAAAGCGTAATGTTCATCGATGGTGAGTCTTTTTTTCATGCACTTTGTATTTTGCGATTTTATTTTGAAGGCACGTTTAAACGTTCCCAAACCAACCAGAGAGCATTGTTGAAAATAGTGACAATAACCGGAAAATGTTCTCTTTGTATCAGCGGACATCTTGCTGTGTCTTATGGCCTCCCAATCGTTCCACGTGCCTTCTAAATTTCATGTTGCTTTGAGAAACTGGCCTCAGGGGCTGAATTTTCAAAAGGTTAATATTGCCGGTCACGTGCATGTTACATTAAAAAAAAAAAAAAACAGCTGAGAAAGTTGTAAGAATTTCTGGCCTTTTTCTGCAGCAGCAGGCCAGCATTTTTTTTCCTTTAAGGGTGGGGTGGATTTGGGTGTCTCAAGGAGGCCCCGAAGGAATAGAAGAAATAAAACACCCCTTCGCTCGGCCTCATGTAGTTCCACACCTGCAACACACAAAAGTGCTCTCTGTGTGCGTCAGTCATACGTCAAAGAGCGCCACCAGGAAACAAACAGAGGCCCTTTAGTGGGAAAAGGACATTTTCACTCAAACAACCTCTCAAATGTTACACACATTTGAACATGGCTTGACTCCATCGACAGCAATTTGTTTTGTTTTTGAAAAGCTATTTGAAAATATTTTTTTCCACATAAGAGATAATGCCATAAAGTACGTACAAATATTTTTATATTATCGCAAACTGCGTGTAACTCAATTATGTTGTGCTTCATTCTCACCCCACCTGGCCGACGTTTTCCTGCGCCGTGTGAACCAATATTGACATTGGCATCGCTGAATAGACGGCACACAGCTAATGGATATAATTATCTCACATAATGATCTCCAATAACAACGTCAAATAAGAATAAGAATAATAATAAGCCTGTGTCAGGGCATGGTGTGTTTGTTTGGATCAGCACTTAATACATTGTGTGTGTGTGTGTGTGCTTTTTTTAAAAATCAAAATAATAATAATCTCAAGTCGTGGGCACCTGTTGCTGGGCAGACTTCCCAGGCTCAATCATAATTACCCAATGAAAACATTTTTCATTCGGGTGGTGGCTTTCCCATACTTACGAATTGTTGTTCGTCTGTGTGAAAATGTTTTGTGGGTGGGCGGTGGACATGGCTAGCAAAAACGGGCTTTGTAACGGTCACTATGGTAAGGGCTACTAGAATTGTGGGAAAACACAACAACAAAAGAAAAAAAAAATCTTTTCTTTTAGGTGCACCTTATAGTGCAGAAAATACGGTAACTTCAAGCCCCAAAAACTTTCTTTCACAAGCAGATCCCGATAAAATTCTCATGATATACGTCGGACAGTGAGCGGACAATAATGTAGTGATACCTCAGTTTAGGAACCCCTTGGCTTACGAACTTTTCGGTTTCCTTACGTTAAATTTATGAAAATGTTACCTTGGCATAAGAACTTTATCTTGGCATATGAACTTTTTCCGTACACGGAGCTGCCTCAATGATGAGTGATGTGTCATTCGCGAGCGAGCCCGTTCTTCTAACAACAAAATGGCAGCCGACTGTTTTTGTCCTCTATTCCCCACCCCCAGTCTTCGGTTAAAGCCACGTGATTGGTCAAGAACGCAGCAGTGAGGGGAGGTGGTTTAATCATTAACGAGACAGGCAGACAACAGTGAGAGAGCTTCAACTTTGATAGTTCAAAAGCAGAGTGTAGACTGCAAGGTTAAAATATCCCATCAATCAGGCTCCACAAACAACCCGCACAAGCCATCGGTACACTTGCTGCAAAAAGCTATCAACCCAGCTTAACAGAACACAATTGATGAAGAACTAGATAAAATTATCACAGAGAAAGCACCTATTAGGGATCATTCCTCAAGATGGTGAAAGAAGAAGGCTACGTTCCTCATCAAGTGTTTAATGCTGAGGAAACCAGCCACTCCATTCCATCAAGCCATCAACGACCATTACAAAGGTAAATAAAAGGACTTTATTATATAGTACAGTTTATTTCTTTAATTATAATACCATAGCACATTTATTATACATAAAAGAATATATATGTTGTGTAGTTTTAAGGCTTAGAAAATTAGAAAGAAGAAAATTATGTTTTATGGGGACCTGGGAACGGATTATTCTCATGTTAATGGTTTCCTATGAGAAATTACATTTTGGGATACACACTTTTCGCCTTACACACTCTGCCTGGGAACCAATTAAGTTTGTAAGCCAAGGTATCACTTCTTTATTTATATTTGTTATTCATTTCTCATCTTAGTCCTAAATTGCAGGCATAGTGACGGTTCGCTGCAGTGATAACAATGTTATTCTATAACCCTCAGATTTATGCAAAGCTTTTTGCATATTTCCCAGTAAGAATTTAATGGAATCTGATGGGAATGAAAACGAAGGAGGACTACGCGGGGGATGGGAGGGAGAAAAAGAAGGCTGCGCGATGCGACGCACACGATGCAGCAGCATCATCATCAGCAGATAAAAAACGAAAGTGGCCGATTGGGGCATGATTGAGGCGATGTGATTCCAGTAAACGGCGCCTGATGAGTCACCTGCTGTAAGATCATCAGCGTGAGATCATCAGGTGACCGGCATCATCAGGCGATACGCGTTCCTCCAATGGGAAGGGGAGGATTCTGGGAGGACGAGGGGATGCGCATTGTGATCCGGGAAATGACGACTGGATCGTCATTTAAAGGACAACCGACGTCACTTTTTTGTTTCCTAACTGACATCAGAAAAACGTTTTATAGCATCTAAAATACCCAAAACACGCAGTATGATATTTTTAGTCAAATGCAAAACACCAATAAAAATGACTTTAAGTCTCTAAAAAGTACTTCAAAATGACCTCAGAAGGTCCCGCCCCCTTGTTCGTGACGTCACGCCAGGACGTCTTGCCTTGCTCAAGAATCAAAACAATGGCTTCAGATTCGGATAATATGCTTTCTTGTTACTCATCCAGTTATGAATATGATTCAAATAGTTCTGAAGAAGAAAGCATACATGTTTGCAGTCGATTAAATAATTTATTCCGTGTCATTTTGAGGCATTAGGACTGGAAAATGTCGCACCCAAAAAAGGCAGAAAATGGCGACAAAGCTCCATGTAAGGAATTAATCAGCCCGTTTCCACAGGCTGATTAATTCCTTACATGGAGCAAGATTTTTATGAAACAATTAACACAAGACAATGGGACAAATGAACAATTGGTTTTCCTTTTTTTTTGTGGAGGAAAACCAATGTCCATCCATCCAGTTATTAGCTATCTATTAGCTATAGCTATCTATTAGCTATCTATTTGTTATAACTATCTATTAGCTATATATTAGCTATCTATTAGCTCTAGCTATCTATTAGCTATCTATGAGCTATAGCTATCTATTAGCTATCTATTAGCTATAGCTATATATTAGCTATCTATTATTTATAGCTATCTATTAGCTATAGCTATCTATTTGCTATCCAGCTCTCTATTAGCTATATATTTGCTATCCAGCTATCTATTAGTTATCTATTAGCTATCCAGCTATCTATTAGCTATCCAGCTATCTACTAGATATCTAGCTATCTAGCTATCTAAATATCTAGCCATCTAGATATCTAGCTATCTACTAGATATCTATCTATCTATAATAATAATAATAATATTAATAAAGATAACAATAATACATTACATTTTAAGCGCCTTTCAAAGCTCTCAAGGATACTTAGCAGTCACAGACAAGATCTTGCTAGGTAGCTATCGACAGTATCTACAGTTATCTATCTAGCTATCAAGCTCTCCAGCTAGCTATCTACCAAGCTATCTGGCTAGCTATCTAACTAATCCGTGGTTTTGACAGCTGATTTTTATAAATAGTTTATACAGTCTGAATATGCTTTTATGCTACTTTTAGCAAATTTAATCTCCAGCTTCCACACACATTTTTCCATCTATTTTGCTTTTCAAAATCAAATATGCTCTGCCATGAAAGTGTTTCCAGTTAGACTTCTCTGAAAAGTGTATTCGGTCACCCGATAACTTAATTCTGGTCTTGAATAATTTCGTATTAGTTTTAGGTTAGCTTAGCAATTAGCATGACTTCTCCGTTTTTCCCTGTAGGCCTCTCGCGAGGACACAAAGGCAATTATGTTTGACTTAACAGCGATTCTGCGCTAGCTAGCCACTTTAATGTCAATTTCAGTTGACAGCAGTGATCGTTCCTACATAAAATACTGTATTAGCCTCCTTGGACGGCTGAAAAACAGGAGGATTATTCTGCTTTATTCTTATTCCCCAAGTGCAAAACTGATAAAAATCACATCATCAGGCAGAGCAAATGGCCAAAGCTAACCGTTGACATTTGAGCTAGGGGTCAGAAACCAGAGTGAATCTTAACGAAATTGTCTTTGGCCGCAAACTGCATTTTAAAATAACGCGCTGAATTATTAATGCGTCTTATCAAGCCCTCATTGTGCTGACTCGGCAAGGCGAGTACTTACAAGCTGCTGCGGCCTGAACAACACTTTAGTGCTAGCGGGACACGCGTCGGGTTACATAGGCGAAGCAATTAGCTGTGAAGGGAAGAACATATAAAAAAAAAAAGATTAGAGCTACGAAACGATGGGCTAGCTACGCTAAAGTATCTTACCATCATGCCCGATGGAACTCTTTATTGACCAACACGTGCTTGTGTTGGTTTTATTATTGATGCTGCGAAACACGAGTGGCTACTCTGAAACCAACACTGCTCGATTACAGTAAACCAGAAAGCAACGGCGGTGGGGTTGGGGGGGTGTTACTTCACACACACTTCCCCAGAAACACAACCTATACTTTTCTCCTCATTTGGTTCGCTAAAGTGCTGAAAAGCCGTTTAAGCTCGAAGTTGCTGTTTGTACACATGGGCCTGGAAAAAAAACGCAAAAAAAAGCTCCTTCGCTAGCTAGCAAACAAGAGTTTCACATTGGGGGCTGTGTATACTGTATACCAGTCATTGGCAAACTACGGCCCGCGGGCCACATACGGCCCGGTAGGCTTTTTAATCCGGCCCGCCAAACTTGTCCAAATTATAGTAAAAACAGTGTCTGAAAGTCATGACAAAAAGTTAGCGGACAACAGGGAAGACAACTCTGAAAAGTTGCTTAAAGCTGCCTGCCTCATTTTTCACAATTTGAAACACAATAAGACGAGTCATCGCAAAAAAAAACATTGTCGCAAAGTATAGTTTTTTTTTAAATTAAGGCTGTACCTACCACAAATGCTACCTTGCTTAATTTACAGTAAATATCCATGGCTGAAGATTTTGCTCCAGTTGTCGTTTGTCGTCATGGTGCACAATGCAATGTTTGCATTGCTTGCTACAAGCCGCTAAGCGCCTTTCATAACTCTCAAGTACACTTTACAGTCACGGTTTAATGTAAGTTTACGTTTTGTAGCATCACAAATTTTGTTAGCTTCTTTTGAATCTTTCTTCTGGGCTGAGGTTCTGTGTTACACTTTACAAAATTCTTTTTCATGAACGCTAACCAAAATTAGCTAGCTTGTTGGCCTCACAGGGTAATGGGTTGGACATATTTTCTCTGCTCTTTCGTGGGTTCTCTCCGGGTACTCCAGTTTACTCATATATTCCCCAAAACATGCAAGCTAGGTTAGCCATTCATTAATTTATTTGTGAATTGAAAGCGCCATTCCCAAATTCGGGTTTTGTTTTTTCATGCTTGGATGTCGATAAAGCGCTTGCCATGGCCTCTGGTAATGTGTTTCCCATCCACAAGGGTGCAACATGTTCCTTTTTTTCCCATGTTAGCGCTTTCTTCCAGCTTCAGCTGTTGTTAAAGCGCTATATAAACCAATATGTATGTATGTATTACATTGTATTTTGTAGAGCCACCCCCATTTTTAGCTCGTATATGTACATAAATCCAGACCCATATACTGTAATGTAGGACTTTTTGGGGGAGGCCACATTCAGGAAACATTGGGGGTCGTACATTCTGCTAAACCTAATAAAGTGACCCCCCTCTCTCCCACTCGGCGTATCTCATCAGTGGCGTGCGTATATTGTGTAACATGTTGACAATGGAAGGGACCTTGGGTTTAACTTGAATTTTCTGGGAATGGCCGTTAGGAAGATGGCTGATTTTTTTTTTTCCAGGAAGTCACGTCAGGGAATCTCCCTCAAGTCGCGTGACTTCGCTCGCTCGCTCGCTCTCTCTCTCTCTCTCTCTCTCTCTCTCT